>NW_027062709.1:1828061-2081103 GCF_032884065.1 Artemia franciscana
AGATTATTACAATCAAAAGAATTGCTCCAAATCCGATTACGTTTGCAACAACAATGGCGTATTCACATTCCAAATTCAATGAATTGGCAAAGGGTGCGATTAGACAAGCATTGATAATGGATGATCCGTCGTCAGGAATAGCCCCGTCTTCCGTCAGCCATATGAAACGATCGTTATTTAATTCCAATCTGAAAGCAAATGAATAAACAAATAAAAAATTTTATTATTTGCTAGAGAATATCAAATGTGCTTTTTCATTGATGGGCGTGTTTTAAATATATTTACGTGCGGTTTACCAACCTACTATGATAGAAACAAAAACCAAACACATTGACAGAAAAAGACACACAATAAAATAAACAGGAATAAATATATTCCCCAGTAGAATTTGATGGGCTAGAAAAAAAATATGCTAGAACAATTATTAAAAACAAAACATCTCCAAGTTTACTAAGACCTATAAAGATTGAAAATAACAAAATATTTTATTAATGAGAATAGGCTACTAAATAAAGATAATTAAGAACATTTTTATCTGCTATAGAATTAAACTTTGAAGCATGGATATTGATGTCACAAAAATTTGTCACAAAAAATGGACATTGATGAACAAACAATTTTTTGGTGTTAGATGTGGATTTTGTTAACAAATTGATTACATTGGTTTACCTATAGTGCTACTTTTAGACCTCTTCTGGTCAATCTGTTCTTGGATTAAATAAATGAAAAAACAAGTTTCTTCAACTGAAAGTATGGAGCAACGTCAAAACTTAAAACGAACAGAAATTATTTTATATATAAAGGAGACTGTCCTCTCCTCAATCCCCCATCCGTTAAGATCAAGTTTTTTAGTCCTTCAAAAGCTACTTATTCCAATTATTAAATAAAAAAACAATTTTTTTTAACTGAAAGTAAGGAGCGGCATTAAAACTTAAAACGAACAGAAATTACCCCGTATAGGAAAGGGGATGTTCCCTCTTCACTCTTTGCGCAAAAGTTTGACTCTTTCTCTCAACTCTACTTTTTAAAACAGTAAAATTAGCGTAAAGAGCAGGGCGTTGAAGAGGGAAGAGCCCCTTTTCTATACGGGGTAATTTCTGTTCGTTTTAAGTTTTAATGTCGCTCCTTACTTTCAGTTAAAAAAAACTTGTCTTTTTATTTAATTTCTGAACGTTTTTTAGTTAATCCATTTTTTGATTTCGGATTCCATAGTTTTGATCGAATGATTATGAGAAAAAAGGAGGGGGAGGAGGCCCAGTTGCCCTCCAATTTTTTGGGTACTTAAAAATGCAACTAGAACTTTTAGTTTCTTACGAACGTTTTCATTAGTAAAAGATACTTTAGGAACCTACTATGATAGAAAAAAATCAAACACATTGAAAGAAAAAGACACACAATAAAATAAACAGGAATAGATATATTCCCCAGTAGAGTTTGATGGGCTACGAATACGTAACTTACGAATTAGCTTACGCAACAAACTTCTATATTCGTATGTTCTTATTACGTATATGAGAGGGATCGTCCACTTGTCAATACCTCACTCTTTACACTAAAGCTTAAATTTTGTCCCCTGAATCACATTCAGGTATTAATTCACATTAGGAATCACATCTAAAGTATTAAAAATACTTTAGCGTAAAAAGTGAGGTATTAGGAGGAAGTGAACCCCTTATATGCGTAAAATTTTCGGTCCGTTATAAGTTTTAATGCTACTCCTTACTTTCAGTTGAAAAAACTTTTTCATATTTATTTTTTCATTGTTTTTTTTTAAATAATGCTAGAAAATGCTACGTCTCCTTCAAGACAATCTTCCTCCCCCATGACAAATTCCTCCATGGAAAGTTTCCCCCACATATCCCCCTCTTCTCAACCCCTCCTCCCAACCAAAACATCCCCCTGAAAACGTTTGTACACTTCCTAATAACCATTGCTATATGCAAACACTGGTCAAAGTTTGTAACTTGCAGCCCCCCCCCCCCCCCACGGGGACTGTGGGGGAGTAAGTCGTCCCCAAAGACATAGTTGTAAGGTTTTCGACTGTGCTGAATAAAATGGCTATCTCAGAATTTTGATCCGACGACTTTGGGAAAAAAAGTGAGTGGGAGGAGGCCTAGGTGCCCTCCAATTTTTTTAGTCACTTAAATAGAGCACTAGAACTTTTCATTTCCGTTCGAATGAGCCCTCTTGCAAAATTCTAGGACCACTGTTTCGATACGATCACCCCTGGGAAAAAAACAAACAAAACAAATAAACACGCATCCGTGGTTTGTCTTCTGGCAAAAAAATAAAGAATTCCACATTTTTGGTAGATAGGAGCTTGGAACTAGTACAGTAGGGTTATCTGATACACTGAATCTGATGGTGCGATTTTCGTTAATATTCTATGACTTTTAGGGGATGTTTCCCCCTATTTTCTAAAATAAGGCAAATTTTCTCAGGCTCGTAACTTTTGGTGGGTAAGACTAAACTTGATTAAACTTATATATTTAAAATAAGTATTAAAATGCAATTCTTTTGATGTAGCTATTGATATCAAAATTCCATTTTTTAGAGTTTTGGTTACTATTGAGCCGGGTCGCTCCTTACTACAGTTCGTTACCCTGTTTGAAACGGCCCTTGTGTTTCAGGAGTCATTGTTAAAGAATTGGGCAAAAATTCCAACTTTAGCATATAGAGAGAGGCATTGAAGAGGGGCAGCCCCCCTGAATTACGCAATAATTTTTATTCGTTTCAAGTTTTAATGTAGCTCCATGCTTTCAGTTGAAAAAACTTGTTTTTTTTAAAATTTAATTTCTAGTCGTTTTTAAATAATACAAGGAAATTCGGCTCCCTCTCCATGGAAAGTTTCCTCCCCTCACGGAAAATCCTCACATGAAAAGTTTTTCTCGCGTAAAACACCCCCCCCCCACACCAAGAAAATTCCTCTCTAGACAATTCCATTCTATCTGAAAATTACCCCTGGAAAACTTCTTGCGGACCATTCCGGATGAAATTTTTTAGCGTACTTTCATTTGAAAAAGACTTTAATTTCTGATTGTTTTTAAGATCATGCAAGAAACACCCATCTCTGCGGAAAAATTTTCCCACAAATACCCTCCCCCCCAGTAGAAAGTTGTACCCGCAGAAAACTACCGCTGGAGATATCTTGCGAAAAATCCTATATATTTGGAATCAGCATAACAAGCCGATTCTTTTGATATATCTATTGATATCGAAATTCCTATTTTTGAGTTTCGGTTACTATTGAGCCGCGTCGCTCCTTACTTACTCGTTCCCACAAACTGTTTGATTTAGTAGACATCCCCTATTTCATGTTTCTGTTTCGTTTCTTGTCTCTGGAGTAGATTTCTGGAAGACATTTTATGCATTTGGAGGCATGTGGCAGAATCTGTTTCTAGATCATTTAAACAGGTTTGACAAAAATTAAAATTTATCTCGAGTTTGAGGATTAGGAAAAGCTTTGCTGGATATTTTATTAATAAAAATAGAAAATCTATTGCTTTTCTTAGTCTTTAGAAAACCAACTCATAATAGTAGGTATCTGAGCTATCGCTAATGCTATCCAGAATTAGTAAGAAAACGATTAGTTTATTGTTCTAAGAATTTGTTCTCTCGAGTAACTTGATTATAAATTATTGGGTTTGAGGAACATCTGATTCTACAATTGCAATCCAATTAAATTCACAAATAAAACGATAAAGAAGAGACAAAGTAGGAATGAAAATAAGAGTATTAATTTTCGAATTCTATAAATCAAATAGCTACATCTCCTCCCCTTCTGTGCCACGCCTGAATGGAAAGCCTTAATGGACTTCATTTAAAAATAATATTGAAGCTTGTCTCAAATCGGTCAAACCCGTAGGTAGCTTTCTAAAATCTACGAAAGATGAAATTTGCGGCGATTTAGGGAAGGGAGTATATAGCATTCCTTGCTCTTGTGGTAAGCTCTGCCATTGCCAAAATAACCAGCCATTGTGGAACTATTTATTGAGCACAACTATTCCAAAAATGAAGCTTCCAAATTTTGAAAATTGCCAGACATTTTCTTTCTTCTTTGGCAGAGCATACTTTTATTAACCCTGGGCATTTCTTTGCAGTTTAAGGAAGCGACAAAGGTTGTATACAATGTGTTAAAGACGCCATAGAAAAAAAAATATAAAAGATTGGCAATTAATAGAGAAACAAATAGTTAAAAGTCGCTTAAATTCTAGATTCAATTTATATTATTTTAAAAAAGATGAACGCATGTGGAAAATGGTAATTTCGTTTTGCGAATCACCAAGGGATTAACTTAGGTACAAAATCTAATCGAAAACTTGCATTGAACGCCAGTAAAAGCATTATTTCTCAACAGATTAACTGAATTATTTTTTAATTGTTTTCATTGTCAGTTGCTTCTCTTTTGTTGAGAGGATCAATTCTGCCCACTGAGATATTCTGCTTATTCTGCATGAATATAATATTTTGCTTCTATGGTTTTCACATGGAGTAGTTATTGTGCGCATTAATTTAGGTTTTTCCTTTTTATTTTATTTTAGATTATTTCCTTTTTTAAATCGTTATGGTTTAAACTTTTCACGTTTTTCAACACCGAGGACGGCTTGTTCTTCAAAGAAAAAGACTCAAACCCGCTATTTTCAGCATTTACTTCTTAGATTCTGTCATGTTCAGGGTTCAAATTTTATCTATTCATCAATAAATTTACAACAAAACACTTCAACATAGTCTCCCCACAAGGCCAAATTACCAGGCAAAAACAGGGGGTAGACCGTTTCGGTTTCGGATGATTTATATAGAATAATTGTCTATTGATTTTATATGGATTGCATGCATCATTAAGAATGAATGCACCACCACATGGCATTATAAAGTCCAAAACTGGGAAGCTCAGTTTACAGTTATTCAATAATTTTAAATTAACCGGAAATGTCAACAGTTTCACCCAATAGCATTTGACTATTTTTGGAAATACCTATGTTTTGTGCCTCAATTCAAAGAGGGCGCTTTGTAGTAACACGATCTCATTCCTACTTAAAAAGGGCACAAGAAATTTTAATTTGTTTTTAATTAGGCCATCCCCCAATATTCTAGGATCACCGATTCAATACGTCACCAATAAAAAAGTGAACACACATCCGGTGTCATCCTTCTTAAAAAAAATGCAAAATTCATATTTTGTAGGTAGGTATAACATGATTGTCTGTTATGATAAATTTGATGAAGTAACCTTCATCGAGACACGCTTCACTTTTTGCAGTATTTTTCCCTTTTAAAAAAAAATTAGACGCATGTTCCCACGTTCTTAACTTTGACGAGTAACTTTGAACTTGACGAATTTTGCATATCAGGGTCAACTCAAATATTCTATCCTTTTGACACACATTTCTTTTTGAAACTTTTTTTTTAGTGTATGCTACTATTACCACGAGTCTGTCCTTATCTACACCTCGTCACCACGAACTGTTCGATGAAGTGAAGCAAATTACTTATCTGTGTCTAGACAGCATGTTGGAAACAGTCATAAAAAATCTTTTATTATAAAAATCTTTTAAGAGTAGATAAAAGTTCTCTCAATAATTAAATGTTTTAATATAGGATTTGAAATCCTAAAATCCGCATTTAAAATTCCGAGGCCAAGGGTTTGAGTCCTAATGTCATTGGCCATTTGGCTTAGAACGTGGTCAGTGGTGTTACCCTGTAAGCTCAGCCAGAGTCTCCCAGCTCTAAATGGGTACCCGGAGAAATCTTGGGGAAAAACAAGGGAAGTGTCGGATGATTTGCCCCCAACCACGTATTGCAATCTTAGCCACAGGCAACAAATGAGGGATTTGACGACCTGCGCAACGCAAGTCATTGATCACCATGCGAAAAGTTTGTTTTGTTTTTTAAGATTAATATGAAAATGGTAGGAGAGGAGGAAAGTTGCAAGAGAGTAAAAGGACAGTATTCTAGGCTAGTTCAAAGAATTGGAATAGCTAAGTTGTTTAAAATCCAAGGGCAAAAGCATCCTATTCGTAATTTTAATGATTTTTTAACTTAGGTTCTTCTCATCATTATTATGACACGTGAAATTTAAGTAATCTTTTCATCAGTTTCGGAATACTTCCTGGTTGGCTCATGTCATCAGAAACATGGGACCGACAGTCTGGAATCCATTTCCACAGTACGTTGAGGAATCAGAAAGTCTGCCTCACCTGAAACGTCGCCTCAAAACCCATCTTTTGAACAATTAGTAATATTGAGTGTTTTAGACGGAGAAAAGGGTATCTCCCTCCCCTCCCATTTTGTTAAAATGATCATCATTTTTTTTTGTTTTGTTTTGTTTTTTTTTTGTAGTTTATTTACCTTATTTATTTATTTTTTGATGATAAGTGAAACATTTCAAAGGAATGGATTGTGTTAGATGCCAGCTATGCTTACAGGCCATTGTGGACTTTTTTTAGCTGATGAATGAAAGTTTATAGTATTGTTTTAGAATAAAGTTATCTACCTACCTAAAAAAAGAGAATATTCTCAAACGAGTAGAAATTGTAAATGAATTGTTTTTAGGTTAAAATTGTAAATCAATTTAAAAGTTTACTTTATTTAAGTGGCTTCCGAAGGGACATCATCATCATCACTATGATTTTATTTATAACCCATAGCAGAAAACTGGGCAGAAAGCCCACAAAAAAAAAAACAGAGTAAATATCAAGAAAAACAAAAAGAAACAACCGAAATAAAAATACACTTTGACAACTTCAAACAAGGGACAAACAGAAATGACCAAAGATGGGAAAACTTCTGGCGTTCAGTAGAGAAATGACAAATACGCTTCTCAATAACCCCAGCTGGGTTTAGGAATAGACACTTTCTTTGCAGAAAAGAGTTACTTGTCCAAGTTGGAAGTTCCATTAGATACTTTTCAAATTTAAAATAAAGGTAATGAACTGCTAGGCTGAACCGCTATTATATGACTGAGAACGATGAACTCTATTCAGATACGAAACGTTTGAAGCCAGGGAGGCATACGCAGCCTGGATCTTACTGGCATAATTTTTAATTGCCAGGTTTGAAGTATCTTTCCGGTTCGCTCTAATAGGCATACCCGGGTAAGTAGGGCTGCTAGCAAAAGGAGCCTCAGAGCCGAATAGACTTATTGAATGTCTATTCCCTTTATAGTTGAATGGTGGAACAACTATTTTATCAGTATTAAAATTCAAAACAATGTATTTGTACTCTTCTTGGAGAAACTCAAAAGTTGAAGAGCATCCTTGGAAAGTACAGGAAAGGTTTAGTAAGTCATCCACAAACTTAACTAACGAAAGATCAACTCCTTTGAAGATAAATGTACAGTTCAACTTATCCTGAGCACCGGTAACACAATTATTAAACAAAACTGGAGAAGTCGCAGCTCCTTGGCCTACACCTTTCAGAATCAGAAATAGTTGACTATTTAAGATCTCCATTCATGTATCTTAAAGAAGTAATTACCGCAGCATCAATACCTTTCAAAGGGGCCTCAAACAAAACTTACGAAAATATACACGAGTCAAAAGCTCTTGCAACATCAAGTGCACACAAGACCATGATGTCACCTCTTTCTTCAGTATCCTTAGGCACATTTATAAGCAGCAAGAGTGCATGCTCTCTCCCTATGCCTCGCTGGTACCCAAACTGACGAGGAGGGGCGGAACAATTTTATTGAATGTCTCTTATCAAAAGAGACTCAAAGACCTTGAAAGTAGTACATGAGACGGTAATGGGACGATGAGAGCTGCACAGAGAAGTGTCTTTTTTGTCCTTTTTAAGGATGCCCTTTTCATTTGTCCGATACAAAATTGCAAAGGGACTAAACCACAGAAAAGGATCATTTGAAACATTAGTGCTAAATATGCAAGATTAAAGAACCTACAAGTTTCAGGTGTCTTGCTGAAATAGAATCTAGACGAGAGGAAGATTTTTTTTTTTTTTAATTTTGGAATCAAAGAGTGAACAGCACTTGGCGAAACAACCAGCAAAGATTTCCTCTTATTTCAAAGAACAAGGTCAAGCTGTTTTTTTAAAAAAAACACCTCTATTCTTTTGTTGGGAGCACTGAACTCGCTCACGAAATATTCAACTGACTTTTTTTTGGCACACTAGCGCTCTGGGCCTTGGTAGGCTTGCTATACATCCAGAGTTTGGAGGGGTAATCAGCAATACGGCTTACATTTTTGTGGATCAGTCTTAGCTTATGGTTTTTCAGTTCCTTGTTAAATTTCCGTTTCGTACGGAGCCTTAAATCATTTACTAAGTCATCTCTCGGGCAACCACAGTCGTTCCAAACAGAAAACCACAGCTTGGCCGAATTACACGCATTCACTAGATCTCTGTTTTCTGACCAATCTTCTAGCTGAGACTTTTTACGAACACGTCGAAGAGGAACGGGGCTTATTTCAGTACATTTCAGCAGGTTATCTATTTGTGCCAAGAAGGAGATGAGCTCAACTGAGATGTTCTTTTCACTTTGTGGCAGCACAGCATGATCGCATAAAAGGCTGACAGGCACTTCGATTTTGCTCAGTATCTCGTCAACAACTTTACTGAAAGACTCACCTGACACATTTTCCCAATCTCAGTAGGATAAACAATGCGATTCTGTATTTTGAGCCATAGGTGGGGAGGAGTAAAAGAAAGTAGAGATAGGAAGGTGGTCATAATAGAATCCTTCTTTTAAACTTCGACCTCGTGACTGCCAAACGAATCAACAACATGGTCTAAGTTAGAAGTTGAGGAAAGTGGCCCAATGTACGAAAAGTTTTTGCTCTTAGGCAATACAGAATAGTCAGGAGGAAAACTGCCCCAAAAGATTTGTGATTGGGGAGACATTCTGTTAGTTGTATCGACATTAAAATCTTCGCTGATTATCACAGGTTTAGAGGCAACTTTTTAAAGAAACCCACCTAGAAGCTTGCAGGCGGACGCAAACCATGAATCAGACTGTTCGCTGTTGTAATTTGTAGGCAGGTAAATATTAATTACTACATGATTTTTAAGCTTAGCGGCGATAAAGTAATCAGTCTCTTCTAATAGCTTGCAAGGGAATTGGGATAGAATGGCGGGATCGCCAGATGGTCTGCCTCACGATCTCACAATTGTACTACGAAAGAGGAGATGAAAGTTAGAAAATAGTGGTATTTAGTTTTGGCGATCTTCCGACTGGAAATGCTCCTGAATCAGAACTAGGTCATGGGACTGCAAGAACTGCGAAAGAATTGATATTCGATCGGTAACTTTTCCATTAATGTTCCACGAAAAAATTCGCCATCTGATTCTCATTTTGAAATAGATTTACCTTTCAGCAGAGCATGTGCAACAGGGCATTTGTAAATATACCATGGATGGCTGTCTGATTTACAAAGAGCACATTTTGTCCATTTCTGGCAGGAGGCTGTTTTAGAGCTTCTGTGACCGTTTTTCCCACAGACGGAACAACAAATTTCGTTTGTACATGTAATTGAAATATGTCCGTATGATTGGCACTTGTAGCATCGAAGGGGTAGAAACAAAAACTTTGAATGGGGAATCGTTCGAAACTGATCACTAATGGGAACTTCATTGCTCGTAATAAATCCTATTTTGTTTTAAATTTCAGCCTGAAAAATTGGAAGAGCAAATTTTCTTTGCCTCTCTACAATTTGGCGCAAGAGACTTGACGTCATCAGAGGTCAGATATTTTGGGACACGTTCAATTATTCCAAGGTGATAGGGACTTTTTACCTTAGTGCTAATTGTGCTGTTAGAGCTAAGAAGCGGATTTTCCATTGCGTGAGCATCATATTTGGATGCAGTGATAACTTTCCAGTCACCTCGGGTGCACTTTAGCTCAACAATTTTTGAGCTAACGTCAATACGTGCTTTTTCTAGAAAGTCCTTCCTTGATTCTGGTTCGGCTAGGTTACTTGGTAGATTTTTAACGATCACGGCATGGGATAGTTTGGAGATATATTCAACAGGGACTTGAACAGTTACAGGTTTACTTTTTGAGAAGTTTTGTTCCATCAAAATGTTGAATTTGTTACAAACTTCCGTAATCTTGCGTGTAACAATCACTGTTCTTTCCCCTGGGATCGAGGGGACTTCTTCTGGTTCAAAAATAAGGAAAGTAGGTGGAGCAACCTTATCATCATCACAAGTGTGTAACGATTGGCCATTTCCAAACCATTGTCACTCATAACAATCTTTGTGGACATTCGATCAAGACAGTTCGCTTCTGTCCATTAGATCTCTTTTGCTTCCCATTTGCCCCCCACTTTTCTTCTCATTCTTAGATTTTGGAAAATACACTTTTTCGTATTTTCATTTAAGAATACTTTTTTTCAGCCATTTAATTGGAAAGCAACAAAAGTACCCCTCGATTTTATAAAATAACCCCCCCCCCTGAATTTCCGTGTATTGACACCACTGCTCCAAACTCAGGCAATCTCCAAAAAATTAGAAGAGTAGAAATATTGCAAGTTTGTAACTAAGTCGTATAGTGAAAAAATACGCTGCACGTGTACTTTTTCTTTTGAAGTTTTTCTTTTTAATTCTTTTGTTCATTTATGAAAAGTTAAATGCTAGGGTAAACTTTTCTTCGGTCTTTCATTTGCTGGATTTGTTATCAATGAAAATAACTTTATCCCTATTTCTATTTTAAAGTTCTATTCGAGAATAAGTCGAAGGGAAGCAAAGAAAGAGAAAAAATCAAAGAGGAAAACTTTCTCGAAAGTTTGAACATCTTCATGAGGTAAATTTTGAGAGAAACGTGTAGACGTGGGAGGGAACCCCCTCATATACGTAATAATTTCTGTTCATTTTAAGTTTTAATGTTGCTCCTTACTTTCAGTTGAAAAAACTTGCTTTTTTTAATTTAATAACTTACCTAGAACGATATTCCCACATATTAAATTTCTTTTGAAAGGACATTTTCTTTTTCAGATCTAATCGTTTTCTAAATTTTACTAACATGGGAAGGTTTAATGCTTCCAATTTCGATTTTTTCAAGCCATGAGTTGGGGGCTATCTGGTTTGATCGCAACGGTCTATCAGGTTATGTACATGCATGTGTAGTGTCTCGGTCACCTGGCTGCGCAGTTTAATGATTTCCCATTTAAAGAGGTGTATATATCCTAAAAAGGAACCCATTAAGGCTTATATCCCCCTGTAAGACATGAAATTTTCTGACACGTCTATAGATATAACTTGCGGTCAAAGGATAAGGACAAATTAAAATTACGGGCAACAACTGCGAATGTATTCCATACGCAATACTTTCAAGCTTAATTTCTATGACTGACCAATAAGAGTGAAGATTTAAGGCGTAATTATTTGAAATTACAAAAAATGTAAGCTTAGAACATGAGTACATCTGTATAATGAATCTAGCAAAAGACACTAAGACATAGTATTAGAAAAAATTTTGGAACAAATTAGTGGTGATTTTTCCTTTTTGTAGCCATGTCTCAAGTCTACTACTACAACTACTAATAACTCACTGCAGCATCAAGCCACCTGCGGCCAACACATCTACGCACGCTCCTCCTCCAACCGAATCTATTGAAGGCCTCCCTCTTTACACCCTCCCAGGAGAGTTTTAAGCATCTATCTATCCATCTATCTATTATGTCTACAACATTGTGTGTAATTATGTTTAGTTAGTTTTACAGCATTTTGTGCCTTATTATCTTTGTTTTTAAGAAAATTTTATGTTATTTTATTGCTATGTAATATGAATTGTTATTGCTATGCGTGTATAAATATTTATTGTTACGATTGTGTGTGTAAATAGTTTTTTTCCATGGCCCAAAGGGCAATTCTGTTGCAATATAAAATGTTGCTAAAAGGAAAAAAATCTAATAACCAAATATAAAAATGTAAATTTAAAATATAATAAAAAAAATAATATGAAAATATAATTTAATACAATAAAAATATAATATGAAAATATGATACAAAAATGAATAAAAATATAAGTCTTTAAAAATCAATCTCTTGCCCTTTCAATTTTTCTTCTTCTGTTCTACAAGTATGATGTTAAAATCGTCGAAAAATTCAGTTCATTCAAAAATTTTGGCTTTTTTTAATCAGGAGGTGTGACAACAGTATGTCCCTGGCATTTGTCTTTCTGATTTGTTGGGGGATGGGGAGGTCAGAATAGTAAACATAGATTGATATATTGATTGCATCTATATTTCACTAGTAACAGAACCCTTACTTGGACTCAATTCCATTTAAAATTGAAAGGTGAAATAATAACAACCAAAATTTTAAGTAGTAGAATTTACCTAGTTTTACCTAAGATATGTTCCAAATTGGAGGGATAGGCAATAACCCCATTCTATATTTTGAAAAATAAGTTGTTTTTTGTTTTCATTAAAAAAAATGAAATAAATTTTAATTAAATAAAAAGGAAATGGTGCCATTGATCTGAGCAAAACTAGATTTATACTTCCATTCTGAAAATTCCAAAGACCTTTTCTATTAAATTCTTAGATATGAAATAATCTTAGTTGCATATTATTAACAATTCTAAGTTTAAGCTTCACAGAAACTTAGTAGCAATAAAATCGGTCTAGTAGTATTTTGTGAGAAGCTTCGTGAAAATAATTTTCACAGAAACTCGTTTCAAAAATTCTAAAAATGTACTTATAACAAAAATGTATACATATTTCAAATCAACACTCTGATACGGTCTTAATCATTTTCTGGAAGTAATTACACATTTAAATTTTGCAAAAATTTCCTTTTTAAACTTTCAAAACTGTATTCAAATGAATTCAAAATCCTGAAATGCTCTTCATTTTTTTTTAGAAGTAGTTACAAGTCAAAATCCTCACAGAAACTTGTTTCTAAGCTTTCAGATATGTATTTAATTAAATCCTAAGGTTTTTAATGATCTTAATCGTTTTTATGAACTATCTTCTATTTTTCAGTCAGATAATCTACTTCAGTGTCAATTAATCAGAAAGAAAATGGGGGGAAAACAAAGACTTCGTTCGGGAACAACAATTTTAGTAGTCATATTATGATACAGTATTTACTAGCCCTACAAGCAAGGCACGTAGGGTTATTTTTTTTGGGGGGCCATAATAAATTTTTTTTGATTATTTGAATGAAAAGTGCCCAAAAATTCAGGAAAAAAAATTTGGGAGTTTTTGGGGGCCTAAAAAACCCTCCCATTGCATAAATCCCTGCTATAAGCCTTAATGGGTAATAATTATTACAATGGCTTTCTTCCATATAAATTTAAAAACAAAAACTTTAATCTTAAACTAAATAAATGAATTGAGGAATATATTCTCTATGCACGACGCCACACCCAGATGAACCATCCTTACGAAAAGCTTTATCCCTCAAATATTTCAATCACATAATATCATATCCATGCATTCCTCACTTTCAAATCATCCCAAAAGTACTTCCTTTCTCAATCCTTTTAAGCCCTCCCAAAACCACTGAAAAGTGAATTAAATCACCCTAATCATCTCGTTATATTGGGTAAAATATAAGCCCAGATCCAACCTCACCCTTCCTAATAAACTCCCTTCACCCTCCCTACAAATCTTATTAACATCGATATGTTTGAATTCAGTGATCTTAGCCGATTGGTTGGCAAGCTAGGCTTGAAATTCTTTGTCCGTAAGGACAGAGGATCGAGCTTTGGTGTCGCCAGTTATGTGATTTATATAAGCTCAGCCAGCGTCAATCAAGCTGTATACGGGTACACGGAGAAATCTGGGAAAGTAAACAGGAAGGGTGTGCGCAAGCACAGGGTGACTGGCTCCAACCTCCTTTGCACTTCCTGGCTGAAGGGCCATGTAAAACAGATCAGCACTACTGGCAGGGTACATTCCACTGGTAAATTCCAGTGGCGCATCCTTTTTGGATTGAATAAACTTTGAAATAAACTTTGAATTGGATTGAAATAAATTTGGATTGGATGTTTGAATTGAATAAACTTACTTTCCGTATTTCAGTGACATTTCACTATCCTTGAAATGAGCACTAAAGTTGGGACGGAAGACTCCAACGACATTATACGTTTCATTGTTAAATTGAAGCACGTTTATAACGTCCGAAAGACGAGACGAGCTGCCAAGAAAACGGACTCGACCAGAAACACCATAAAAATCTGTTTCGTTCAGGATTCTGACGAGTGCTCTAAAAAAAACAAGAAAATTTGTATGTTTATTTAAATTTAATACAAAACAGAATGTCTCTTAGTCTTTTTATTTTATTTAGGCTCATTATTATTAAAAGCAAATAAAAATAGAATAATAATAATGAATGATCGCAAATATATAAAGTAAAATAATCACATAAATGATAATACAAATATTTATTGTACTATTAAATACAACAATTAAATTACTGAATACAATACTTATAACATAACAATAAAATATACTATTTATAAATAAATAGTAAAATAATAAAATAATAAGTAAATAGTAAAATAGTCATATAATATACATCGTTAAGTAACTATTAAAATAGTAAACATTCAGACAAAAAAAATGGATTTTCCAAAAATAAGATTCTGCTGAAGTTAACCGAGGTCCAAATTTATGATAATATTCAACATCTAATTTCTGCTTCGGCCTGAAAAACCACGGCCCCAAATATGGTTCAGAGATGGCTCAGGGCAGCAGAGATGGCTCCTTGGTCTCAGTTTCTTAAGAGCGGTTTTTGCACAACATTAAAATAACTCTATCTCTATATCAGCTCCAGATAATATTCCCCTTTTAATCTATATATATAAAAATAAGTTGTCTGTGTGTGTGTGTGTCTGTCGAGTGACGTCATGTTTGTGTGTCAACTGACGTCATGAAGTTAGTTGTCGTCATGTTTGTTATGACGATGACGTCATTAAAGGTATTTAAGACATTCGTTCACGGAAAAATGTTTAATTGTAAACTGACTGAAGAACCTACAATGGCAACAGCCGAGGAAGCTGCTCAAAGAGTCTATGCCAAAAAACTTGCTGCTGATAGAGAAAGTAAGAAAAGAAAGCGTGCCGAGGAATCGCAAGAACAGCAAGAAAACAGGCTTGCGGCTGATAGAGAAAGTAAGAAAAGAAAGCGTGCCGAGGGATCACAAGAACAGCAACAAAACAGGCTTGCGGCTAAAGAACGCAAAACCGCGCCGTTCGATGAAAATCCACCTGGACAGCGAGAGTCAAAACATATCAAAACTGAAAATGATAGCGATGATGATTGGGTTTGGGATTTTGACTTGGATAAGGTCATCAATGCCTACCAGATTTAAGTTAAAAAACAAAGGTTCGGCGATATGTACTTCATAGTGACGCTGAAAAATAAAGAAGAAAAAGAAAACTGAAAAAAGAAAAAAGGTAAAAAACTAAAAAAAACTAAAAAGAAAAAACACTTAAAGAGAAATTACAGACCGGGACACAAATGACGACCGAGACAGAGGAGTCAAAACATATCAAAACTGAAAATGATAGCGATGATGATTGGGTTTGGGATTTTGACTTGGATAAGGTTATCAATGCCTACCAGATTTAAGTTAAAAAAAAAACAAAGGTTCGGCGATATGTACTTCATAGTGACGCTGAAAAATAAAGAAGAAAAAGAAAACTGAAAAAAGAAAAAAGGTAAAAACTAAAAAAAACTAAAAAGAAAAAAACACTCAAAGAGAAATTACAGACCGGGACGCAAATGACGACCGAGACAGAGGGAATATAAATGACGACCGAGAACCTCAAAGAGAAATTACCGACTGGGACACCCGGACACAAATCACGACCGGGACACAGGGAATATAAATGACGACCGGGACACAGGGACACAACTACAACGGGGACGCCGGGGGCACAGGCGGGATATATAAATGACGACCAGGACACAGGGATTGTTCGAATAGAAATTACAGACCGGGACACCGGGACACAAATGACTACCGGGACACCGGGACACAGGGAATATAAATGACGACCGGGACACTCAAAGAGAAATTACAAACTGGGACACCGGGACACAAATGACGACCGGGACACAGGGAATATAAATGACGACCGGGACACAGGGACACATCATTAGAATAATGAGGTATAGATCTGAATACGGATTGTTTTTCCCATGGACAATTATATGTTGCATGTTCAAGAGTCAGTAAACCTTACAATCTATTTATATGCACAGACAATGGGACAGCGAAGAATGTTGTATATTCCAATAGCGTGCCAAGGAATCGCAAGAACAGCAAGAAAACAGGCTTGCGACTTATAGAGAAAGTAAGAAAAGAAAGCGTGCCGAGGAATCACAAGAACAGCAAGAAAACAGGCTTGCGGCTAAAGAACGCAAAACCGCGCAGTTAGATGAAAATCCACCTGGACAGCGAGAGTCAAAACATATCAAAACTGAAAATGATAGCGATGATGATTGGGTTTGGGATTTTGACTTGGATAAGGTCATCAATGCCTACCAGATCTAAGTTAAAAAAACAAAGGTTCGGCGATATGTACTTCATAGTGACGCTGAAAAATAAAGAAGAAAAAGAAAACTGAAAAAAGAAAAAAGGTAAAAAACTAAAAAGAAAAAACACTCAAAGAGAAACTACAGACCGGGACCGAGACAGAGGGAATACAAATGACGACCGGGAACCTCAAAGAGAAATTACAGACTGGGACACCCGGACACAAATCACGACCGGGACACAGGGAATATAAATGACGACCGGGACACAGAGACACAACTACAACGGGGACGCCGGGGGCACAGGCGGGATATATAAATGACGACCGGGACACCAGGACACAAATGACGACCGGGACAACAGGACACAGGGAATATAAATGACGACCGGGACACTCAAAGAGAAATTACAAACTGGGACACCGGGACACAAATGACGACCGGGACACAGGGAATATAAATGACGACCGGGACACAGGGACAGGCTTGGGGGGCGCGAAGCGCCCCACCAACTAGGTGTTGAGGTGGCGCGAAGCGCAACCCCAACAGCTAGTATGGTATATATTACTTTTTTTTTTAATAAATTTTATTTTGAAATCTAGCCTATACCTTCCTTCTAGTCCTCTGCAGCTTTACTTGATAAAAACTACTGTATTTTATTTTTAAATTAAATTAATTTTTAAATTAAATTAAACTAAAAATAATTAACAAACAAGCAAAGATTTTTTCCTTAGTGTAGGTCAATTTCTTAAAGCAAAGTCAAAATGAACCAGTTTCGTTCCAATATTAAAATGATAGATGGTACTTCTCTGAATAAAAAAATATTTTCTGTTTTGATGTATGTGCCTTTGAAGTTTTCCCAAACTAAAAAACAAAAAGAAAACAAACGTGTATCATTTCCTTACCGTTGGTATCTTGCAACATATCAAAATAATTCTATTTTATTGTCTTTGTAAAAGGAAGGAAAAAATAGTAATGTTAGACTAGCAATTTAGTAATAAAGCTTTCGTTGTTTACTAACATTTTCATAGTTGCATTTTGATTATTTCAGGGAAAGTCATTTGCATATACTCAAAATAAAACAGCAATAGTAAACAAACCGTAAAAATTTTTATTTTTGAAGGAGATACTGGGCCATAAAATTTTCCACAGCTTCAGTTTTGTGCTTTAAAAGAGTTAAAAAAAAAAAAAAAATCAGTTGTAACGTTTGACTTTTATCAACGAGACGAGTTCTGCAGCAGGCCTACACAAGTTCAAGGATGAAAAAAGGTTCTAGAAGTCTTAAAAAAGCTTATCATTCTAATTAAGCGGCCCTTGTGCTTCAGGAGTCATTCTTAATTAATTGAAACAAAAAGTCAAACTTTGGCGTAACTCTTTACGAGGCATTGAGGAGGGGGCAATTCCCATCATATACGTAATAATTTCTGTTAATTTTAAGTTGTAATGTTGCTTTTTACTTTATCGAATATTAACAGTGGGCAAATTGCATAATTTACTCTAATTACCTTGAGGGCACTGGAGGGGGGTAGGGTTAACCACGGAGGCAGAGTTAGCAGAGCTTTTGCCTATTTTGTACAGTCTTTTTTCAAATTTTAGTCTGAGGAGAGCGATTCAAAATACACCTAGTGAAGGAAGGGCTTGCCACCCTCTGAACAGTTTTGAACATCCCCTTGAACATATCCTGGAAATTCCAACTTCATGCACTAAGCCATCCCTGAGATATTGCTGATACCCTATTTGACAACCAGTATGCAAATAGGATGTTTTGATTTTGTTCAAATAAACCTCAAATTTCCAAAAATAGTTGGAAGTGTCGTGTTGTAATTTTACATCTAGTGTGTTTTGATATTGTTCACGATTCCACTCAGAAATTCCTGAAAGCAATTGCAAGAAAAAGTAGTCACAAGCAGTAGCAGTCACAGTAACGAGTAGTCGCAGTCACAATAGCAGTTGCAGAATTAGTTTCTTTAAACGTTTCAAGCTAATAACCATACCCGTTCCTACAGTTTTACCGATAAGCCTTTTTGGTAACTGGGATGCAGATAATGTCTTTTGATTTGGCTTAAAATACCCATCAACATTCCCCGAAATATCACTTTAACAACTTTAGCTTTTTCAAACACACTGAGGATCAAACCTTCCCTTCTTTCCCGATGATAAATCCAACATGTAAAAAATAAACAAACTACATAATCTACATTCTTCGCTCCGAGGCCAATCTACATTCTTCGCTCCTCTACATTCGGCCTCTGGGCTATGACAACCATGAAAACATAATTGTTAGAACTTATAATATTCTTGACCATTTTAAATAAAATGAATATTTTAAATTTCCTTCAGTGTTAAGGGGTGCATCTATAAAAAGCGAAGGGGGGCTGGTTGTCCCTCGATCGTTTTTCAGAATCCCTTCAACATTCCTTTAAAGTTTAAACTTAACACCCTAAGTCGTCCCTTGGATATTGCTGTTGAGCACTTTTGACAACCTTCCTGCATATACCGTATTTTGATCCTGTTTAACACCCCCCCCTCGACATTTTTTAAGTTTTAAATTAATATGCTTAGCCTTTTGGAGACTCAGGATCAAACATGCCACTTCTCCCAAACCTTGATTAATGAGAACTAAACCTATGTATGTGACTGAAACATAATATTTATATCTAGCTTAATTTCTATGACTGACCATTAAGAGTGAAGATTTAAGGCGTAATTATTTGAAATTACAAAAGATGTAAGCTTGGAACATCAGTATGTCTGCATAAATCCACAACAAAACGACTCCCGCGCAGGGTGGCAGTGCCTGTTGACAAACTTCAGCCGGTACGCTGTGCCCACCAGCGGTTAGCGAAGGGCTTTTTAGTGTGACTATACCAAAGAAATGTGGCAGTGCCATGAAAATTTTGGTGAAAATAAAATCTTATCTATCTATCTATCTATCTAAGGAATCTAGCAAAAGACACCAAGGCATAGCATTAGTAGAAAAAAAATTGAACAAATTAGTGGCGAGTTTTCCTTTTTGTAGCCATGGCCCAAGTGGCTTTAAAGTTTAGATGTGTAACATAAATTTTTATATTCATGTTTTTATAGTGTTTATAAATATGTAAATAAACGAACAAAAATATTCTTAGATTTCATATAATTTTAGTTGACTCATTTTTGTGGAATCAACTTAAGTATTCAAGAAGTTTTATTGAAAGGGAACTTAGGAAACTGTATTTTTCACAACAAATACGAATTTAATAAGTCGATTCTTTTAATGTATACCAAATGCCTCTCTTTTATCTAAATTATATGTTTATTTATGCACAATTGTGCATTTAAAGAAAATAGATATATACCATTTTATCAAAGATAATTAAACACAGGAAAAGCCTATGTCTTTTCTTAGTTGAAATAGTAAAAGATAAGCCACTGGAAATGAGGTAGTGAAGTCAATCAAATATGGTACAATATCCCAGAGAAGTGACTTCTCAAAATGTACTTGTTTTTTATCATCTTTTCAAAAGAAAGTGGGGTACATCATCATGCAGAGGATGATTTCTTTTAATGTTTCAGTTTCTATGGGCTCTTATTCATTCTTTATAATAAAATATGGTTCAAAACCCCAGAGAAACAACTTTTCAAAGATACTAGTGTCATATTATCTTTTACTTTCAACCTTAGCCTTGTATTGTTGACCTTAACCTTAATTGATGAGAACCAAACGTATTGATGTGAAACCAGCCATTAAGACGTCATTCATCACCTAGTTACGAAGATACAGTTTTCTGTTAAAAAATTTCAGTTTTAAATTTGGTATTTTGTTAATTTGAAAAGGCTCTAGATGTAGCAATTTCCTTTAAAATAATCCCTTAAACAGCACTCTATGATGTTTTGGTGCTTCGCTAGCATCGGAGATAAAAAAAAAAAAAAGGAAAAAAAGGTGCTCCCCATGTGAAAAAAGTGATTTTTCCTTTTGTTCAAATCAATTTATTTTCCTTATTGTTCAAGCCAAGGGACCGTAAGTTTCCTGAGTAGGGTTTTAGGCCAAGGCGATTCCTATGGTGTACTTTTTGTTTCGATGCAACGCCAATTTCAACGGTTTCTGGCTAGATTGTTTGATTACTATGAGCCGTGTCATCTTTTACTTGGTTGTAGCTACTGCTTCAACCAAGATGCTTGTTCATCTTTTAAAATGATTAGTCTTTTCTACTCAAATGAAGTCTATAGTTATTCCGCGGTGTTCACGGAATGGAAGTCTGTCAAACAGAGAGTGTTAATAAAAATTTTTGCGAAGTGCATAAGAATGCATCCGGATGGCGTAGTAACTAGGACCACAGGGTGTCCAGTTTAAATTTTTTAAGAGTTCACCCAAAAAGGTATTGTTGAATTTTTGGCATTTAACTTTTTCCAAAGAGATTTTTTTTGCCTTTAACAAGTCCTTTAGTTATAATCGAATTTTAATACACATTTTAAAATAAATTCTAGGACATCTTCTGAAATGACATATCTCTTCTTCACAAAGTAAAATGTATACGTATTCTGCTGTTTCAGCGAATAAAAGTCGGCCGAACGCTGTGTGTAAAGAAAAAGCTAGTCAAGTGCATAAGCATACACCCCAAAAGGCATCATAAGTAGGGCCAGAAGGGGTGGAGTTTACGTTTTGTAAGAGCTCGCCAAAAAAACTTTTATTTCATATCTACAACTTCTCTATCTTCAAAGAGATTATTTTAACTTTCTACAAGTTAAAAAATTGTAATTAATTAATTAATTCAAGAATTAACGACGCTTCTTGACTACTAAGGTCCCTGCGTCGGCCCTGCAGTGCATTCCTGCAGCGTGATTCGATCTCTGGGTCCCGTATTACCAAGCTAAGGTCAAATCCACTGCGCCACCACAGGACTTAAAAAATTGTAAACGTTTTTTAGAATATGTTTTTGAAATAAATGCTAGTTCATCTTCTAAAATGATATATCTTTTGTTCCCAAAATAAAATCTATACATACTCTGCCGTTTTAACGGAATGAAAGTCTGCTGAATGCAGTGTGTCAAGTAGAAGCTTGTCAAGGGCATAAGCATACATCCAGATGGCGTCGTAAACGAAGCCAGCATAATCTTGACTATTAAAGCCATGACGCGCACAGAGATCCTCATATTTTCGTCTCCATTCACCAACAGGTATATCTAAAATGAAATATCCTTTATAGTTTAGTATTGAGTAAGTAAAACGTTTATAATGCATAGATTTGATTAGAAGTGTAGTATTAAGGATAGACTATGGTGATTGAAAAGGCATTATGTCACAAATTATATAAATTACAGTAAAGAGTAAAAGAAAGAAAACGTTGGATTTTAGAAGTGTTGGACAATATCCTATCCTACCTGCAGGTACCTTTCCCCGTCCGTGACTTGAGAATCAAAACAAAAAGACCATTTAGACCATAAAAAAATAGCAGAAAAATATAAATCGGATAGCATAGCAGTAGCGGAAGGTAAATAGTAGAGTAGATAGTAGAGAAAATGAAAGAGTGTAGAGTAAAAAGTAGAGGAAGGTAAGATAGAGGAGGTAAAAACCGATCAGCGAGGCCTTTAATTGCCTTAAACTGTTTTTACGAATGATTAGCCACAAGAAGCTTACTTGAAAAAGGAACTGTTTGTACAGCAAACATTTTTCTTCAGCGTTCAAGGTACGACGAACATAGTTTTATTGTCAAAAGTTCAAAACCTCAACCTTTTCTCCATTTTAGAAAAGTAGATTTAGTGCCATTTGGAAAATGTAGAAAATAGGAATTTTCTGGAGGCCAAAATAGTATGCGGGACAGCAAATTAGACCGAATCAACCAATTGTATTTGGTGTAATGCAACCGGCTATAAATATAATTTTTACAAGAAAGAAGTAACGTAACTCCTTTTTTAATTATCAGATACTAAGAGGTCAGTAGCTCCTCTTAGCGCTTTTCTGCCAACTGAAATAATAATTAATTGAATTAAAATTTGTCTGAAATATTGAATCTACCCCCCCCCCCCCCAGAAAAAGCACAGAGAACATTTTTGTCAAGAAACGACATCGAATATTTGACAATTGTTCGCTTGGTATCAGAATATTTGACAATTGTTCGCTCGGAAGAAGAGGAAAGCCAAAAAATACACTTCGTCGTACATACCAGCGGGACCTGAAGTTTATCAATTCGACAGTCCAATCCCAACGGGAAGACGATTGGGCAGCAGCACATATGAGGGATTATTGGCGGCTCTTTCTGGATGCCCTTGATGCCTCTGGTGGCACAGGAGGAACCAAGGTCTAAGGCAAGGTTCGCTTGAAAGTTCTTTCCAGACGGAAAATTTAACAGTTTACGTTAATGAGCATAAATAAGGTCAAGTACAGTTAAGTAAAAAAAAAAAGTTAAGTAAAGTTAAAGTTTAGTATGGTCATATTAAGTTACAGAACATAAGTAAATGAACAAGCAAGCAAAGTGGGATTATCTTTAACATTAAATGCATCCACGGAAGGTGTGCGTTTGAAAATAACATGCGCATTAAAAGAATATAATTTTCTACTGATCCTAAACAATTAAATTAAGGAATGTTGTCCTGAAACGAACCACAAAATCAAATTAAGAGAATTTGAGAGCCTTGGAATGGAAGTTTCATCCCTTTATCGAGTAAAGTACTAAATATCGCTGCGCTCTTTGAGAAAGATAGGCAAACCTTTTCCTTTTTAGAAGGATAGACGTCCCTTTTCCTTTTTATCCAAGGGTGAATGCAAAACATGTCGTTCTGAACATCTTACGCCACGAAAAAGTTTTCAGCAAAGCACGGTCATTCATCATCAGAAAAAATTACTTGCAGCCAATCATTTTTGTCTATTTTTTGAATGACAAACTTTATTTTCAGAAAAAAAATTCCCAATAAGTCCCAGAGGACTTGTTTAAATAGCTGGCGAAGAACAAGATTTACTTCCACTCAATAATATAAACAAGATTGGAATAAAGAAAAATGGAGTAAAACACTTACTGAACAAAAGAAGAAAAATAGAAAGATAAAATTGAATTTCCGTTGCAAACAAACCCAAATTAGACACAAATAAGGAAAGAAGTATGTTTTCGTAAATATCTAGATTAGAACTACATACAACCACAAACTATTTATTTTAAAAATACGTTTTTTATTCCCCCTTTATTTAAATAATCAGTTACGACAGGCGATAGACAGTATCATTCATAATTCTTAATGCAGTTAAAGCCGAGAATGCAGTTCATATAAGTACATTTATTGACGAAGCAACGATGCTGACAACCTTGTATAACAACCTTGTATAACCTTGTATAACAACCTTGTATTCCCATTTTCACACATGAATTCATGTGATACACATGAATAGACATGATAACTGAAGTCTTCCCATTTTCACACATTTTGTTGCAAAATGTGTTTTTTGGCCAGTAATTTCCCACATGGCTGTTCATTCTTGCTCTGAAAGCATTCTGCTCTGACACCACGATCTCATAAAATTATCATTCAAGTCATAAGGTAGTTTCAATAGCTTAAAGTGCAAATATATAATGCTAGATTCAGAACTTTTTTCTCCAAGCCTTAGAAGTTTTTGAAAAGTCAACAGAATTCCAAATAAGACAAAACTTCTCTTTCTTTAAATTGTCAGATAACTGAAAAATTCAGGACTGCATAAGTTTCATAGCAATGAAGTTTCTTTACTGCAGTCACAAGGCTCAAAAGGATTGTCAACATTTTACTTTTTCCTTCTTCTAGCTTGTTTTAGATTTTCCATCGCTGGTAAAAGAGTAAACCCCTTAGAGGTGTTTCCCAAAGGTAATTCCTTAGGAAACAATGTTTCTCATTAGGATCTCATTACTTTCAGAAGATTATTTTGCTGATTAGAGGCTAATTAAAAGTTCTTAAGCCGAAATGGCCAGAACTGGCCAATTGAGTTGCTCTTTGATTCTCATTGAAGTAACTCAAATAGCTGCTTTTCCCTACGTGGATAAGTAGCGACAATTGCATTTATTATTATTATTGGTGGTGGTTTTTATTTGTTTTTAGATTAGTTTTCTTTTAATTTTATATCTTGTGCTGAAGACGCCTTGTTTGGATACAGGCGAAATATCCGCGTTGGTTTAGTCTTTTCTCTCTACTGGCCGTCGTCTCGTTTGAAGTTTTCTTTTTGTAGAGGTTTATCTCTCTTTGTTGTTGATTACAAGCCATAACTACAGAGAGGAGTAGAGACAGAGGAGGGGGTTGGGAGAATGGGGAAGAATGACTAACAGAAAAAAAACTCAGATAAAACAAAACAACAAATAATTGAAAATTGTTGAGACCTTTCAATTAATCTCCCTTTATTAAAAGAATTCATTGTCAAACCATTAACGGTAACTAGCTTTAAGTAAATAGAGGTCCCTGTCAACAGAAATGAAAATTCTAAAAAACAGAGCATTAGTAAAATTGTCTGGATAAAAACTTTATTCTTTCACGTTTTCGCAATACCTGAAATTTATTTACTTAAATGTTACCACGAGACAAATTGCATCAACTAATTAACATAATTTGACCAGGAGAAGAGAAAACTATGCCAAAAATGGTGAGAATCAAGTTCAACATGCTTGAGAACCCTAAAATAGAGGGTTCAAACCTCTATCCGCAATAAATTGGACAAACCATGTTTTACCAACGATGAATGATCATGAATGTACGTTTGTTTATCTTTTTTTCTTGTTTTTCCGCAAGGAGCCATTGGATCAAAACATTCACACTAAAATTTTACAGAGTGAATCGTTCCAAATTTGGCGAAGATTTGACAACCTCTTTTCTTAGACACCCTAAATACTTGAATGTGTACTTTCTTAGAATCCTCTCTTCCCCCTGGGAGATCAGATTGCTCCCTGGACCTTTAAAAGGTGCAACAAAACCCTAGCTTATGCCTTCCATTGATTTTGGTTCAGTTCGAACAACCTCTACTGGTAGACATACTAATGGCAAGAACTTAATGTCCCCCATTCTCTATAAAAGCTGGATAGAGCTTGTACCCCAAAACGGCACAATACAGATATTAAACCCCATCAAGATTGGCTTGGATTCGACGTTCCCTACTTGTTAATATGCTGGTGTCAAGAATTCGAGGACCCCTTCCCCTACCTTCTTCTGAGGCTGTATCTGCTCTAGAGTGTCAAAAGTCATATTTAGAATAGAAACGCCGCCAGTTAGGAGAAGAGAATGCTGCCAAAAATGAGGGGATCCTGGTGAAAAGTTTAACGTTATCGAAAACTCTAGAATAGAGGCTTCAAACTTTTATTCCACAATATACAGCAAACAACATTTTTTTTTCCAATGGATGTACATCTATTTATCTTATTTCATTTTTCTTATTAAAATTTCAGAGCATAAATTGTTCAATATTTGGTGGAAATTGGACAATCTCTTTTCTTAAACACCCTGAATACTAGAATTTATACACCCTTAAAACCCCCTCTTCTCCCTTAGTGATTAGATTGCTCCCTAGAGTCTTAAAAGGTACTTCCCAGAAACTATCTCTTGTGTCCCATCGGTTTTGGCTGAGATCGATCAACCCCTTCTGGTGGATACACTAATGACAAGAACTTAATGAACCCCACTCTCTACAAAGGCTGAAGAGAGCTGGGATCCGAAAATGCCACAACACAAAAACAAAACCCTGTCAAGATTGGCTTGAATTCGACGTTTTCTTCCTGTAGGTATGCAGGTATTAAGAATTCGAGGTTCCATTCCCGTGCCTCCTTCTGGGACTGTATCTGCTCTAAAATACCAAGATATCATTAGGATATCAGCCCTTACTATCCGCTATTGTTGGTTGTGGTTAGACAACAGCATCTAGAAGATATCGAGATGGTAAGAGTTAGCGTTTATCTCCCTAACCCCCTCTTAAATAAGGCGAAATTAGGCAAAAATTGTAAAAGGCAGAATTCTAGGACATGCTATTACTTTTCACCAATAAAGGTTTATGTCTGACTGCCCCTTGTGATGCAGGCTCTAGTTTTAATCGGAAGATTTTGAGAAAAAAGGAGAGGAAGGAAGCCTAGTTGCTCTCCAATTTTTTGATTACTTAAAAAGGCAACTAGAACTTTGAATTTTTTTACGAACATTTTATTAGTAAAAAATATACGTAACTTACGTAACGAACTTCTATATTCGTATGTTTTTATTGCGTATATGAGGGAGTTCACCCCTCGTCAATACCTCGCTCTTTACATTAAAGCTTAAATTCTGTCCCAATTCCTTAAGAATGACCCTTGAATAACAAAGGCCGTAGAATCAATAGTTGAAATTACTAAAGAAACTTTAGCGTAAAGAGCGAGGTATTACGAGGAGGTAAACCCCTCATTTGCGCAATAATTTCTGCTCGTTTTAAGTTTTAATGCTGCTCCTCACTTTCAGTAGAAAAAAATTTTCATATTTATTTTGCATTGTTTTTTTTTAAATAATGCTAAATAATCCTGCGCCCCCTTCATTAAAAGTCTCTTCCCCATGAGAAGTTTTGCCATGGAAAGATCCTCCCACGTACCCCCCCCCCCACCTCAACTCTTCCTCCCAAACAAAAAAAAAAAAATACCCCTGAAAACGTCCGTACACTTCCCAGTAACCATTACTACATGTAAACACAGGTCAAAGTTTGTAACTTGCAACCCCTCCCACGGGGACTGCGGGGGAGCAAGTCGTCCCCAAAGACTTAGTTATTAGGTTTTTCGACTATGGTGAATAAAATGACTATCTCAGAATTTTGATCCGGTGACTTTGGGGAAAAATGAGCGTGGGAGGGGCCTAGATGCCCTCCAATTTTTCGGTCACTTAGGAAAGGGCACTACAACTTTTAATTTCCGTTAGAATGAGCCCTCTCGCAACATTGTAGGACTACTGGGTCGATACGATCACCCCTGGGAAAAAAACAAACAAAAAACAAATAAACACGCATCCGTGATTTGTCTTCTGGCAAAAAAAAAAGCGAAATTCCACATTTTTGTAGATAGGAGCTTGAAACTTCTACAATAAGGTCCTATGATACGCTGAATCTGATAGTGCGATTTTCGTTAAGATTGTATGACTTTTAGGGGGTGTTTTCCCCTATTTTCTAAAATGAGGCAAATTTTCTCAGGCTCGTAACTTTTGATAGGTAAGACTAATCTTAATGAAAGTTATGTATTTAAAATCAGCATTAAAATGCGATTTTTTTATGTAACTATTGGTATCAAAATTCCAATTTTTAGAGTTTCGGTTACTATTGAGCCGGGTCGCTTCTTACTACAGTTTGTTACCACGAACTGTTTGATCAAGTTTGGTTCAGATTTAGAAAAAGAATCCTAGTAGATGTCTGAGCAACAAGAATTTGGGTCGCCATCGCTTCTCTCCCCCTTGTACGCCAGCGGTTATGGTCCCCAAAAGGTATAGCTAAGATGCTAGCTCTTATTTCCCACCTAGTTTAACAAAGATCCGACAATCTCCTTATGGAGATATGGCGAGTTTATATAAATGACCAAAACCGGAATTTCGCAATTATACAGGGCCGGTAGTCAACTTTGTTTTTTCTGACACCGGACAGATTTTGGCAAATGGTAGGCTATTTATATGAACTGAATAGGTTTATGTTCATGTTGGGCTAGATATCTAAACATAAACACAGACTTCGTTACCTAAGCTGCTGTCGTCCTTCCAAATATTACAAAGGAATTATAAACAATAATTCCCGGGTTATTGATTTTGACTTTTTTTTTCAAATCTCATCAGTGGTTAAAAAAACGTACATGAGGGAGTTCTCCTCCTCATCCATACCTTGCCCTTTACGCTAAAGTTCTTTTAATACTTTCAAAAGAGTTATTTATTCGAACTCAACCACCTTTGTGATTCAGGGGTCATTCCTAAAGAATTGGACATAGTTTTACGCCAAACTATAGCGTAAAGAGTGAGATATTGATGACGGGGTAAACCTCCTCATCTACTTAATATGATTTATAAATTCTGTGTTGTGCGAAAACATACTTTTATAGCTTGCTTTTTATGTGGAAACCTATATTCATAAAAACAACTAAGAAATAGATGGTTCTTAACCAAGGCTTGATGAACGTGAACTAAGATAAGAAAAAGAGTGATGCTGATGTTTTGATGTAAACTAATGTTTGATGGAAATGATGGAAATTGGGAATGATGGGATGATGGATGTTTTCATGGAAACCTAATGGTTATAATCATATTAATATGTTCTACTTGTTTAAATAGCCCATGATACAGATTAAATTCTCTTTGAGAATTGAAAATAGACTTAAAATTGTATCGTTCAAAAAATAAACCTAAATTGAATTGCCTTGAAAGTTGTAAAATCCAGGGGGGGGGTAATATCTTTTGAACCCCGCCCCCGATACTTTTGTCTGGCTCGTAAAAAAGTAACAAAATGCATACAAACAAATTTTTTATTACTTTTTTTATTAGTTTTAAACATTTAGTACACACAATTGTAAGGGGTCTTTCAATGTAAAGGTGGATCTTTCCATGGAGGAATTTATAACTTATATGTAAATGGGATTTAATCATCTTCAAAGACATAGATATTGGATTTTTCTACTATGCTGAACAAACTGTTTATTTCAAAATTTTGATCAGGTAACTTTGGGAAAAAATGACCGTGGGAGGGAGCCTCAAGCTTTAAATTTCCGTTCAAACGAGTCGTCTCGGGATATTCTAGGATCACTGGGTCGATACGATCACCCCTGAAAAAAAACAACAACAAACAAATAAACACGGATCCATTTATCTTTCTTCTGGCAAAAAAATTGGAAAATCAGGCAATTGTCTCAGGCTCGTATCTTTTGATGGGTAAGACTAAGCTGGATGAAACCTATATATTTGAAATTAGCATAAAAATTCGATTCTTTTGGTGCATCATTTTTTATAGTTTCTGTTACTACTGAGCCGGGTCACTCCTTACTTACCACGAACTGTTTGAAACAAGCTCAAAGAATAACTTGAGGATCCCATGTCGCATGGACATAGTCAATATTCTTCAGTTTTTTGTGGAAATTTAAATTAAAGATGAGAAATAAGTAATTTTGCAAGAGAAGAGGATCAATTTTGAAAAGGAAGAATTGAAAGGGAGAAATGAGAAAAGGAGATGTCCTCAATATATATGGCAGGGCCAATAGCCATATCACCAATAACATACTATATTGAACTAAACAAGATCCAAACTTACTAAAATAAGAAAATATTTAAAAAAGATGGGAAATTACATCTATTTAGATTTAAATTAAAACACTTAAAAGGAATTTAAAGATCCCTTTCAAGCTTTTTTTCAGGGAGGGGGAAGGATTTAGTCTACCAAGTATGGTTATGGAGTTTGCTCTAGCTTTTAAACTCTCCGAGGCTGGTTCTTATCTTTTATAATTATTTTATGAAAAAATTCATAAATAAAACCTACTTGTAATTGATACTGTCTAGGCTTGACTAAAATACTATGGAAACAAAAAATTCAAACATGAGATGCATACCTTCTCAGTTTCTATCTCCCACACATATTCAAGTTTCATTCATGCTTCATTAATGCCTGCTTATTCGATAATAAGCATTCTCGTTATGTGAATAAAATTAGAAGTTCCAAGTAATATTTAGAAGACAATAATTGAACATAAGCAACAATATTAAGAGAGGGTTTACGAACTCTTATCACTGTTGTGTGCGACTATTTTCATGTATGCTTCAAAATGAATTTACTAAATAAAATAAAAAAGTTAATGTCTTAATGCTATTGTGAAACAAGTGCGAGTGCACCGGCTTTCTTGAAAAAGTTTTTTATCTTTTTCACAGATATCTTACGTCAGAATAATCTTAAACCTACAATATATGACCTACAAATATTCAAGTTTTAATACCGAAAATAGAATACAAGGTTCTTCAACACAAAAGAGATCATGTAATTTAGTTGATACCTGAACCATACCCAGATTGAGAAGGAAAAAAAAATGGACGTCCTGTCATGGCGCAGCAGTATTTATCTCTGCTTGATAATACGAAACCCAAAATCGGAACTCGGTTGTAGCAGCCCGCTACCAGACCAGGAAGGTGATGAGATTATGCAAAAGCATTACCATATTAATAAAAACAGCAACAAGAAGAAAAAGAATAAATACTTAATATAAAAGCTACTGTAGTTTGTTGGAGCTCACAAAAATTTATACCACAAGAGAAACGAGGACGATACGAGATAAAGACAAATACATTGGGTAGTCAAGCTGTTATTTGATTTCATCTTTTAAATTGTCTATTGTAAAATCTGATCAATAGTATTAGCTAATTCCAGGTTTTGGAATAGGCTGTTTGATATTAATATAATGTCGTTTTGAATTGCCCTTTAGGCATTTTCTATGGTAGAAAATGCCTAAATGCCTACTACCCTATTATGGTAGGTCCTGTTTTTCTTTGGCAACAGCTGAATTGACCGATATTTTTAGGTAGCCCCTCATCCTTCCTCTGAACAAAAAGGGGTTACCAAGTACACAAGAAAAGGCAAAGTACAAAAGTCAATATATATATATATATATATATATATATATATATATATATATATATATATATATATATATATATATATATATATATATATATATATTACTGTAAAAGGTCAAACACTGGTAAACTTTAAGTGCAAACGGCAAATATCAATATTTACTATCCTGATGGATTTGCAAGATACAAAAGAAGTATTGCCTTTAGGCGTATTTTGGTCTTTACGACCATCTTTGGGCTTCAACAGTAAAATATATAGTCATCAAATACATGTTTTTGCAATAAACTTTCCAAATAAATATTAAACTGTAAAACAGCCTTAAAATTAATGCAATATAAAACTCCCTTAGACTTCATTGAGCAAAGTGAGAATTCAAGATAAAGTAAATGTCTGGTACACGAAATGCCTCATGCTGGTGCTTACTTATCGGTGCCTCTTCTTTGTAATTACACAATCCAAGTTACATCTTTCTTTTTTACCATGTGATATTTTGCCATTTTGCCATTTGCCTTGTAATGGCCATGTGTAATTAGTTATAATAAAACATCATCTTTGTATGTTTTGAATCCCTCGTTGATGTAAATGAATCCTCAATTTGCTTTAGACTATTTTAAAAAGGGATTCTACATCAGCCATTAAAATACATCTGTCGAAAATACGTAAACAAATTGTAGAGAATTCTCTACAAATGTAGAGAATTTAAAGTTCCGAAACCCTATAGGCAAGTGTGTATTCTCCTGATGAGCCCTTGTGTTGGGTTGTTGCCTCTGAATTATTTGTCTTTACTGTTTGGTAAATGACGACTTATACTTATTGACGACACGACTGCCTGTCCATGGATTATTCTTTATGGTTGATTGTGTATGGCTATGCTGTTTGACCTAAGTGATTGTATGGATGAGTAGGGTTAAGGCCTAATTAAAGTGCTGGTCTATATTAATTACTAATTTAGGGGTACAGTCTTCCTTTTCTCCTTCTGTCTTCCTTTTTTTTTCTTTTTTTTTCTTTTTTTTTTAATGTGTTTGTGCTGTTGCATTGGTGATTTCTCTTTTCATTAAATTATTGGTAGAATCATATTTCCAGAATTGCAATCACCCTGCACAGGCGTAGGAGATAAAGGCGTGCAGACTGGTCAAAGGGCTAGCAGTTCAATCCTATCTATCTTAAGGAAGTTCTCTATAATAATCTGGTAGTTGTTGATAAGAATATTTTTTTTGTGAAGATTATAAAATGATTGCAGTATTTTGTTCGAATAGACGAACACCAAACTGGCAATAAAGATCAGACTAGCTTCCCTATAAAAGTGATAAGGAAGCATTTTCAAAAAGATTTAAAAACCGGAGTGCCAATTGGGGAGGGGGCTTTGGAAACTTTTTTAATTTTGGAATCTTCATTGAAAAATATCTTTATTTGCGTTTTCAAAAAAAGAAAACATATACAGAGTTTGCATCCTAGGTATTCAGAGATATGTTCTCCCCCTCTTACTATTCTCGTGCATTACTGCTACTGTTTTAAATATTGTTTTTGCTGTTTAAATATTAACTGGTGTGCTCATTTTACAAGAAAAGTTTTATGAGCTCAAAAAAAAATTTAGTTGTCTCATAAGATTAGTTCTGATGCAATATCTATACCAAAAATCCATACTTAAAAGCCATCGAAAGCAATGCTTTAGTATTGCCTGTAGTAAAGAGCCATAATTGCTATCGCTGTAACCATGATATTAGAGAATTTCTTGAGATTTTAAAATATCAGGGAACGAGAATAAGTTAAAATATTCAAAATAAGAAGACGAAGTATCTTAGACTAGGAATAAACGAAGATGAAAAGACAATATTGGGGAACGAGTGGATAGCTTTACTTATCTGGGTAGTATCAGCAACAATGGTGGAAACAGTGGACATTTGAAAAGTAGAATGGCCAAGGTGGAGATTGCTCTTTTCTTATTTGAATTAAATAAAAAAAACTAGTTTTTTTAACTGAAAGTAAGGAGCGACATTAAAACTTAAAACGAACAGAAATTACTCCGTATATTAAATGGGTTTTCCACTCCTCAACGCCTCGCTCTTTACGCTAAAGTTTTTAATTGTTTTAAAAATTAGAATTGTGGCAAAGAGTCAAACTTTAGCGTAAAGAGCGAGGGATTGCGGATGGGAAAACCCATTTAATATACGGAGTAATTTCTGTTCGTTTTAAGTTTTAATATCACTCCTTACTTTCAGTTAGAAAGAGTAGTTTTTTTATTTAATTTCTGAACGTTTTTGAATTAATGCATGTTGGATTTTGGCTCTCCGCAAATAAATTATTAATATGAAATTTGCATAATAATTCTTTTTTTTGGCTAAATGGCTTTATCTTAATTTTGATCAGAAGATTTTGAGAAACAAGGAGTGGGGAAGGAGGCGTAGTTGCCCACCAATTTTTAGGTTACTTAAAAAGGTAACTAGAACTTTTAATTTTTAACGAACGTTTTTATTAGTAAATACATAACTTAAGAATTAACTTACGTAACAAACTTTTATATTTTTATTATGTATATGAGGGGGTTGGTCCCCTCGTCAATACCTCACTCTTTATACTAAATCTTAAGTTTTGTCCCAATTCTTTAAGAATGACCCCTGAATCAGAAAGGCCGTAGAATAAGTAGTTGAAATTACTAAAAATACTTTAGCAAAAAGAGCGATGTATTTATCTCCTCCTAAATACCTCGCTCTTTATGCTAAAGTATTTTTAGAACCCCTCATATGCTTAATAATCTCTGTTCGTTTTAAGTTTTATTGCTACTCCTTACTTTCAATTGAAAAAACTTTTTCATGTTTATTTTTTCATTGTTTTTTATAGTAATGCTAGAAAATTTTGCGCCCTTTTCATTGAGTTTCTCTTCCCCCAAGACATATTCCTCCAAGGAAAGATCCTCCCATATAGTCCCCTCCCCTCACCCCAACCCCCCAAACCAAAAGAATCACCCTAAAAACGTCTGTAAACTTCCCGATAACCATTACTGTATGTAAACACTGGTCAAAATTTGTAACTTCCAGTCCCTCCCCCATGAACTGTGGGGGAGTAAGTCATCCCCAAAGACATAGTTATTACGGTTTTCGACTATACGGAACAAAATGGCTATCTCAAAATTTGATACGTTGACTTTGGGAGAAAAATGAGCGTGGGAGGGGGCCTAGGTGCCCTCCAATTTTTTGGTCACTTAAAAAGTGCACTAGAACTTTTCATTTCCATTAGAATGAGCCCTCTTGCGACACTCTAGGACCACTTGGTTGATACAATGACCCCTGGGAAAAAGAAAAAAAAACACAAAAAAACACGAACCCGTGATGTGCCTTCCGGCAAAAAATACGAAATTCCACGTTTTTGTAGATAGGAGCTTGAAATTTTTGCTATAAGGTTCTCTGACGCTGAATGCGATGGTGTGATTTTCGTTAAGATTCTATGACTTTTAGGGGATTTTTCCCTATTTTCCAAAACAAGGTAAATTTTCCCAGGCTTGTAACTTTTGATGACAAAGAAACTTATATATTTAAAATCAGCATGAAAATCCAATTCTTTTGATGTATCTTTTAGCATCAAAATTCCAATTTTTAGAGTTTCGTTTACTATTGAGCCGGGTCGCTCCTTACTACAGCTCGTTACCACGAACTGTTTGAAAGAATTTGGGATAATACGAAGGAAAGCCATCGTCATATTAGAGGAAAAAAAGGAAATTACCAGAAAGTCATGATATTAGAGGCCATGGTAATGGCAGCGGTCAAATAGGGCTCTGGAACATGGGTGCTTCCAAAACGTTGACGGGGTAGTTTTAGGTACCCGTTTGATGGACCATATGTCAAACAATAAATTGTACAGAGATCATAAGACACCCTTGAAGGCAATTAAAAACTTCATGGGATGAATAAAGAGTAAGTCTTTGAAAAAATTGAGATGGAAAAGGAGTGGGTGCAGCTATTGTGGCCTCAGAAAAATCCCAGGATATTTCTTAGACTATTTTGGTGTATAAGCATCAAGAGCGAGGCATTGACGAGGGGACGAGCCCCCTCATATACTTAGTAATTTCTGTTCATTTGGAGTTTTAATATTAAACCTTACTTTCAGTTGAAATAACTTGTTTTTATTTAATTTCTGATTGTCTTTTAAATAATGCTGGAAAATCCAGCGTTCCCTTCATGGAAATTCTCTTCCCCCATAAAATATTCCTCCATGGAAAGATTCTCCCACATAACCCTCTCCCTACCCCAGCCACCACACCAGAAAAAATGCCCCCTGAAAACTTCTGCATATTTCCCAATAACCAATACGGCAATTTGCAAAGCTCATAGGTTGCAGCCCTTCCCTCGGGACTGTGGGGAATTAAGTCGTCTTCAAAGAAATAGTTATTAGATATATCCACTATGCTGATTTTGATACCGTTACTTTGGGAAAAATAAGCGTGAGAAGGAGACTATTTGACCTTAGTTTTTGTTTCACTTAAAAAGGGCACTAGAACTTTTAATTTCGTTTCGAACTAGCCTTTTCACGCAAATTTGGACCCCTGGGTCGATTCGACTACCCCTAGGAAAAAAACAACAACAAAAAACAAATAAAAACGCATCCGCGATCTTTCTTCTTGCAAAAAGTACAAAATTCCACATTTGTGCAGATATGAGCTTGAAACCTCTTTAGTAGTGGGGTTCTTTGATGCGCTGAATCTGATGGTTTGATTTTCATTAAGATTTTATGCCTTTTAAGTGCAAAATTTCATGCCTTTTAAGGAGAATACAGGGTTTAAACTATGAGGAAAGTTTTCTTTCCAGAGAAGACTCTATCAGCAAATTGTGCCGACATCATCTCGGTACGATGGGCAAATCATATAGTTATCGCATCGATGCTATACCAATACATTCGCATTGGTATCAGACCCGAAAAATCCGTATCGCCGGGGCCTTAGTATAGATTGCCATTAAAACCGATTCCTGTCTCTTTTATCATTATAGAAAAAAATAATTAGCAATGGAAGAAACACGGACACCAAATAATATAAAATTCCGTATGGCTTGAATGAGCAATATCGTCAAGGATTTGCACCGTATGGCGAATTTGCACTTACTTTCTTGCATAATCGCACCATCCCCTGCAAAATTTGAATAAGACAAGCCAAGGTGGCCATCAATAGCTTCAAGCATTTGTTCTGTGGTGCATTGCACTTCACCATTTCTGTGTTCTGTTTTATACCAGTCTTTCCTGTACCAAGTCGGAAGAAACCAAACGAAGCCATTCTTTGCAGTCATGCCTTCATGGTAAGCTTCACACATTACAGATCGAGCCCAGTGATCGTAAAACTCCCCGATGAGGATTCGGGAATGTTTGTCTTTCAGTTCACGCAAATACTAGAAAAACATATTAAATAAATTAAATAAAGGTAGATCACCATGTGAAATAGAGGTTAAAAAAGAATTAGGATGAATCAAAACAAATACGTCGATAGTTGAGGTGTATTCGTAAAGTTTTAAAAATTTCATCGGAGTAAGTTGAGAGGATCACTCTAAATGCCCTTTTCTACATATCGAAGCATTGAAAATATCGTCAAACGCATGAAAATCGTGAAATGTTGAACACGTCTGATACATCGAACAGCCTGATTTTTCTTGTATTTTATTCAGGAACTTTTAGTTTTTTGCTTTCGCTCCAAGGACCAGAGAGAAAGCCATCAGGAGAGCATTCTATATGAATGTACAGGGCCAAACAGTTGTTTCACATGTACTCTTTTCTAGATTTTTCCTTCCTCGGATAATGTAAGCTAGATGTGCACCAACATTCTTTTCTCCTCCTTTTAAAACGCAGTGGCACAAGAAGAAAAATCTCCTCAGAAAAATGTGATCCCAGGTTCCTAAAAAAGAAAGTCACAATCCCATTGATATAGTCACCCCAAGATAAATTAGCTGAAGATTAAACTTGCATGGGCTAAATTAATCGACAGTCTTAATGGGTTCATTCCTAAGAATAGGGCTAGAATCTCAGCGTGGGACCTTCAATCAGCAGGCAAGAAAATCCTTTATTTCTACTGCATTAAACATCACCATCCAAGTGTAAGACCGTATTACAATCTCCAGGAACTATTTGTTTTTTACTAAAGTTTGACTCTTTCTTTCAACTCTACTTTTTAAAACAGTAAAAAAAATTTAGCGTTGAGAGCGGGGCATTGATGACAGAGTAGCCCCTTTCATATACGAAGCAGTTTCTGTTCGTTTTAAGTTTTAATGTCGCTCCTTACTTTCAGTTAAAAAAAACTTTTTATTTAAAACGTTTTTTATTTAATTACTGAACGTTTTTGAATCAATGCATGTTTTGATTTTGGCTCTCCGCAGATGAATAATTAAAACAAAATTTGCATATTTATCTTTTTGGCTAAATGGCTTTCTCATAGTTTTGATCGAATGATTTTGAGAAAAAAGGAGCGGGGCTTAGTTGCCCTCCAATTTTTTGGCTACTTATAAAGGTAACTAGAACTTCTAATTTTTTACGAACGTTTTTATTAGTAAAAGATATACGTAACTTACAAACTAGCTCACGTAACGAACTTCTGTATTCTCATGTTTTTATTACGTATATGAGGGGGTTCGCCCCCCCCCGTCAGTACCTCACTCTTTACACTAAAGCTTAAGTTTTGTATTTCAGTTCCTTAAGAATGACCCCTGAATCACAAAGGCCGTAGAATAAATAGTTGGAATAACTAAACATACTTTAGCGTAAAGAGCGAGGTATTAGGAGGAGGTGAGCCCCTCATATGCGTAATAATTTCTGTTCGTTTTAAGTTTTAATGCTGTTCCTTACTCTCAGTTGAAAAACCTTTTCATATTTATTTTTTCATTGTTTTTCTTTAGATAATGCTAGAAAATCCTGCGCTCCCTTCATGGAAATTTTCTTCCCCCATGACAAATTCCTCCTTGGAAGGTCTCCCCAACATATCCCCCTCTTCTCAACCCCTCCCCCTAACAAAACATTCCTCTGAAAACGTCTATACACTTCTCGATAACCATTAGTATATGTAAGTGCTGGTCAAAGTTTGTAACTTGTAGCCCCTTCCCACGGGGACTGTGGGGGAGTAGGTCGTCCCCAAAGACATGATTATAAGGTTTTTCAACTGTACTAAATAAAATGGTTATCTCAGAATTTTGATCTGGTGACTTTGGGAAATAATTAGCGTGGAAGGGGGCCTAGGTGCCCTCCATTTCTTGGTCACTTAAAACGGGCACTAGAACTTTTCATGCTTTAACCGTGATCTTTCTTTTGGCAAAAAATACAAAATTCCACATTTTTGAAGATAAAAGCTTAAAACCTATACAGTAGGGTTCTCTGATACGCTGAATCTGATGGTGTAATTTTCATTAAGATTCTATGACTTTTAGGGGGCATTTTCTCCTTTTTTCGAAAATAAGGCAAATATTTTCAGGCTCGTAATTTTTGATGGATAAGACTAGACTAGACGAAACTTTTGTATTTGGAGTCAGCATACAAATCAATTTCTCCTGATGCATCTATTGGTATCAAAATCCAATTTTTTCAAGTTTCAGTTACTATGGAGCCGAGTCACTCCTTGCTTACAGTTTGTTACTACGAACAGTTTCATGAAATCTCGCTTTTTTGCAACTAGCATAGAAATCTTGAGCAGGATCAAAGGATTTTTGAAAATTTGGATTAAAAAACAGAGCTTTTCAGTATAAAGTGAGTTAACGAAAAAGTCAATAGTTTTTGTTTACGATAAATAAATGAGCAAAGATTTGCCCTTAGAAGATTTTGAACCTGAAAACAGAAACAAATAGTCAATATGAATGAAGAAATTAAGTCTAGACGAAGATAAATTGTAACAATTAATATAGCCAAATTAAAACAATTATAAATTACCAGAAATAAGAGTGGAACCACTATTTCTCCAAGAACCCTAAAAGCTAGATTACCGGGCTAAAACTTTTAATGAGGCTTAGCACTTTATTGAAAACTTAATGGATTGCTTCATATATTACCTAAATGCATCCACTGATATCTCTGGCTCCGTAGAAAAGATTAATAATGTTAGACAGACGGTCAAATGTAGCATAAGGACAAAATGAAAAGGAAAAACTAATGAGCTCCTTTCCTAAAATAGTACCCCATTCTTTTCAATGCAAAGCTTAAACGTAACCACCAAAACTTTTTTTTGTTGCAAATAGGAAAAGTTGGGATTAATTCCATAATGTCTCTTTTGCAACTTTTAACCTCATCCCCGGTGGCTGTAGTATCGTTTATTTATCTTTGGCAAATTGATTGATGTGTCTGAATGGAGAAACCCTATAATGGTAGAAAGGCAATAAACACATTAGAAAAAAGAGGGAAGTAACAAAAAATCGAATACTTTCCTTTCCTGACAAATTTTCCAACTCTTCGCATTGCAAAACATTAACCATTGACTCTTTTCTTTCTTTTAGGCATCCAAATGAGAAGTCAGGAGTCATAATTTCCTTTTCTAGCTTTGATCCATCCCCCCTAGCTGTTGTGTCTATCCTCCCTAGCTATATATCCTTGATACATACGCTGATGTCTCTAGCTCAGTGGATAACCGTAACAACACTAGACAGGCAGTAAAATGCAGTAGAAAAGAAAGAAAAGGTAATATATAACCCTATGAATGTCTTTCCTGACATATTTTCTCACTCTTTTCATTGCAAAACATACATTTAGCCATTGACCTTTTTCATTTGACTCTGTTGAACTCTAAGGAAATTGAGCCAGGAAGAATAATAATGCGTCTGACCAGTAGAGGATTTGGACATTAGCACCAGACAAAGGATCTGTCCAGACTACGTATAAATTTTCAAACTTGAGCAGAGAGGGGCATTCCATTCCACTTAATATTGGCAGTACTATTGTAGTAAAGAATAATATTCTTGGAGATGGATGGATATACTCTGTTGAAGTTTTAATAAATCGGTCCAAGAAGGATAATGTTATCTTTGTAAATTTTCGGCGCAAATAGTTGATTGTAATAAATGGATGTGCCATTGTGGGAAAGGCTAATATTTTCAAAATGGATAAAAGATTCTGTTCAATCTTCTATTAATTTAAATAAAAAAAGGAAAAATATTTGTATAAACCAGCATTACAAGAGAATTGATTGTGTCAAATGGGGGCAAACACTCATATTTTAGAAATGGAAGACAGACTCAGTTGAACTCTCATAAAAAAAGCTTGGAAAAATGAAGATGTGATATCCAGTAATGGATTTGGACGTCAGCATCAGTCAATGGATATGTCTTGTCTACGCATAAATTCCAGACTTTGGGTAGAGAGGACCTTCTGTCCATTTTATTTTGGCAGCTATACAACAGGAAGTGTGGCAGATCTACTATAGGAAGTTCTAAGAGATGGATAAAGATGCTCTACTGAACCTCCCATAAGTTGAGCCAGGAAGAATAATAGACAGGTGCAAGTCTACGCATGTATTTGGAACCTGAGTAGTGAGAGTTTCAGTTTGCTTTATTTTAGTAGTAGGACTGCCACAAAGACTAAATTGTTCATAGATAGAATAAAAACCGTGATAAACTACCCAGAAATTAAGCAATGAAGAATAATAGTGTTTCTGACCATCTCATTATTTGGAGGTTAGTAGGAGACAAAGGATCTGCGAGATCTACGTATAATTCTGAAACTTGAGCAGAGAGGTGCTTTCCGTTTCTTGTTATTTTGACAGTTTTACAGTAGAAAAGACTAAAATTCCCAGAGGTGAATAAAACACTCTTATATATTTAAAACCAGCATAAAAACCTGATTCTTTTGATGTATCTTTTAGTATCAAAATTCCGTTTTTTAGAGTTTCGTTTACTATTGAGCCGGGTCGCTCCTTACTACAGTTCGTTGCCACGAACTGTTTGAAAGATATATTAGAAAAAAGCGACTCGTTTCTGTAGATGCTTGCATTATGCAGGCATATCTCAGTTTAGACAAGATTTTTAGAGAAACTAAATTTCAACTGAAGGGGAGGCCAAACTGAGGTCTCGGAGGAAGAGTGGCCCCTTCCCCATAGTAAATTATGCCCCTGATTTTACCGTGTTGTATTTTCGGTTTTATGGTAGATTTACTTAAATGACACAAGAACTAAAGAGTAGTCGAAGAAACTAAATACAACATTGTTCTGCATTAGATGAATCTTTTCTACCTTTTCTATACCTGTAAACTTAACGGATATAAAAAGATGGCCCTTGAACATAGGGCCAAAAATTCCACTGAACTGAATTCCACTGTCTTGGAAAATAAATTCACTCACAGGTTTCAAAAGATAGCTTTTCATTCTTCATTAACACAAATAATTAAAACAAATTTGTATCTTACTTTATCTTACTTACTTATTTAAAAACTTGTCTCCATTTTACATAAAAGTCAAACAGAAAGGTAGCATAAGCTCTTTTCCTTAAGTTAATCAATTATTTGAAATTTGTTTTACCAGGGCCTACACATGGCTTTGAACCATAAATCTCTCAACAACAAAAGCATCATTTTTCAATCTTCCAAAGAGAAAGAGGAATCCAACGAAAAAAAATCGTCATAAATAATTTAGAAAATAGAAAAAAAAAATGACAAATGGTAAGTAGAGATCAAATTGTTCGAGATAAAAATTCTTGAAGTCAGGATTTGCACTGGACAAAAATTGAATAACTTGAGTTCAATTAATAAGCTGGAAAAATATAGCTTAGATGGAATGGGGCTGGTTGATAATAGAACGACACTCAATTTGTCTATTATGCGAGAAAAATGGGATTTCATCATATCAGAAGATCACCTGGTGACAAGGACAATGAAGACTAGACTAAGTAGATTATCAAACTGTTTGTGGTAACAAAATGTAAGTAAGGACCAACCTGGTTCAATAGCAACCGAAACTCTTTAAAAACAGAATTTCGATACCAACAGATATATAAAAAAAATAAAATTTTTATGCTGATTTCAAATATTAAGTTTAGCCTTATATATTAAAGGTTACGAGCCTGAGAAAATTTGCCTGATTTTCGAAAAAGGGGGAAACACACCTTAAAAGTCATCCTACAGCCCCTGGGGAAAGGTCCTTAAGTTATAAAATCTACCCATCGTTTACGCATCGTAATTGTTATTGGGAAGTATGCAGACATTTGTAGAATGGGAAGGGAAGGGAAGATTTTCTGCTGGGGGATTTGCATGAAGGGAAGTTTCCAGGGGGTGAAATTTTGCCGGGGAAATTTTACACTGATAAAATTTTCCAGAAATCCTATGCGAAATTTCTTTATATGTCTTGCTTTCTCTTTACCGACTCAATTTTACGTATGGAAATGTTAAAGGTAAATGTCCGGGGTAAATTTTCACCACCATTGAGTTGTCTGTAGGATATTTCCGTGGAGAGGGGGATTGCTCGTGGAGGTGGAGCTAAATCTCCATACATCATCTAAAGAACGATTAAAACTTATGCAAAACCAGAGCTAAGAGCTCATATGGCATTTGTGACGAGGTCGGAAGAGCCAAGAGCGAAGATCTCAAATGGTATGAGCTCTCGCAAAATTCTAAGAATTAATATATTGCTTTAAAAGGAAAATCAGAGGCTTAATGCCGTTCGGGATTTAAAATAAGAGTTCTGAGTCAGGAGGCCCTTCTAAATAACAAAATTCATTAAGATCCAATCACCCATACGTATGTTAAACACACCTCAATTTTTCTACTTCTTCCTCTCCCTTCAGCCCCCCAGATGGTCGAATTGGGAAAAACGACTTTATCAAGTCAATTTGTACAGCTCCCTGACACGCCTACCAATTTTCACCGTCCTAGCACGTCCAGAAGCACCAAACTCGCCAAAGCGCTGAACCCCACCACCTAACGCCCCCAAACAGAGCGGATCCAGTCCGGTTACGTCAATCACGTATCTACGACATTTATAAGCATTTTCCAAGATTTACGATTTCCCCTACAACTCCACCCAATGTCAACAGATATGGTTGGAAGTTGATATAAAAGCTCTGAGACATGAGTTTCTTCTAAATATGAAATTTCATTAAGATCTGGTCACCCGTTCTTAAGTTGAATACCTCAATTTTTCTAATATTTCCAAATTAACAACCCCCAGCTCCCCCAAAGAAAACGGATCCGTACCAATTATGTCAATCTCGTATCTATAACTAGTTCTTATTCTTCCCATCAAGTTTCATCTCGATCTCTCCACTCTAAGCGTTTTCCAATATTTCCGGTTTTCAAGATTTCTGTTTCTCCCCTCCAACCCTCTATGTCCCCGGATCCGATTTGAATTAAAAAAAGAGCATCTGAAACACAAGATTCTTCTATATATCAAGTTTCATTAAGATCCAATCACCCATTCGTAAGATACCTCGATTTTCACGTTTTGCAAGAATTCTGGTTTCCCCCTCCAACTCCCTTCAATGTCACCGGATCTGGTCGAGATTTAAAATGGGAGTTCTGAATCACAAGATCCTTTTAGATATCATTTTCATTAAGGTCTGATCACCCGTTCGTAAGTTACAAATACCTCATTTTTTCTAATTTTTCCAAATTACTCCCCCCCCCCCCCTGACCCCACCAAAAAGAGCGGATCCGGTCCGGCTATGTCAGTCATCTATCTTGGACTTGTGATTATTCTTTCCATCAAGTTTCATCCTGATCTCTCCGCTTTAAGCGTTTTCCAAGATTCCCCCCCTTAATGATACTGGATCCGATCAGGATTTAAAATAAGAGATCTGAGTTTCGAGTTCCTTCTAAATAAGAAATTTCTTTAAGATACGATTAAAAATACTTCATTTTTTCTAATTTTTTAGAATTAACCCTCCCCCAACTCCCCCAAAGAGAGAAGATTTATTTCGGTTATGTCAATCCCGTATTTAGGACCTGTGCTTATTTTTCCCACCAAGTTTCATCCCAATCCCTCCCCTCTAAGTATTTTCCAATTTTTGAGGTTCCACCCCCCAACTTCCCTGTCACCAGATCCAGTCAGGATTTAAAATAAGTGCTCTGAGACATGATGTCCTTCCACACATCAAATTTCATTAAGATCCGATCACTCCTTCGTAAGTTTAAAATACCTCATTTTTCTATTTTTCTAATATTTCTCTTTATATTTTAATAATTTTTTAATTATTCTTTTTTCTAATAACCCTCCCCCCGACTCCCCCAAACAGAGCAGATCCGTTCCAGTTATGTCAATAACGTATCTAGGACTGCTGCTTATTTTTCCCACCAAGTTTCATCCCGATCCCTCCACTCAAGCGTTTTCCAAGATTTTAGGTTCCCCTCCAACTCCCCCCCCTCAATGTCACTGGATCTGGTTGAGATTTAAATTAAGTGCACTGAGACACGATATCCTTCCAAAAATCAAATTTTATTAGGATCCCATGACCCGTTCGTAAGTTAAAAATACTTCTTTTTTCTATTTTTTCCGAACTAACCGGCCCTCCACTCCCCTCCAGATGGTCAAATCGGGAAAACAGCTATTTCTAATTTAATTTAGTCTGGCCCCTGATACGCCTGCCAAATTTCATCGTCCTAGCTTACCCGGCAGTGCCTAAAGTAGCAAAACCGGGACAGACCGACAGACAGACAGACAGACCGACAGAATTTGCGATCACTATATGTCACTTGGTTAATACCAAGTGCCATAAATTTTTTTTCTGCTAAAAGTAAGGAGTAACATTAAAACTTAAAGTGAACAGACATTATTAAGTATATGAGGGGAATTTCCCCCTCCTCTGCACATCGGTTTTTCCGCTAAAGTTTAAGTTTTTTCCCAATTCTTTAAAAACGACTACTGAAACACAAATTTTGTTTAAATAGAACAGTAATAATTTTTTGGGAAGTGCCGAAAAACTTTAGCGTAAAGAGCAGGGTGTCGAGGAAGGGGGAACCCCCCTAATATACTTAATAATTTCTGTTCTTTTTAAGTTTTAATGTTACTCCATAGTTTCAGTTGAAAAATCTTGTTTTTCTGTTTAATCATGACCAAGGCCTTCCTAATATGTGCAAAATACGGCAAGCAAAAAAAAAAAAAAAACACCTAAAAAATGTGTTTTTGTGCAAACAATCATGCGAAGTTCTGGTAAAATTGTATTATTTGATACCAAAGCTGTACTAAAAGAGTAAGGTATCCCCCTCCCCGAAACATTCTAAGGGATGGAGTTTCAGATGATGATAATTCTTAAAGTATTGTAAACTTAGAGGTAAACAGTGGGTGCCAACCAAGGACTCGACAAAGAGCTTTTTTTCGGGAAAGGGGGTGGGCAAGAAATAACAGGGGCATGTTGTGGGTTCTACATAGTTGTACACTAGAAGAGTGGATGGCAGTTTGTAAAACATTTAACTTACAGTTCTGATTTTGGTCGGCTCTGAGTTTTGGGGGAATTTTCGATTTTCAATAAAGGTGATTCCGTTTGGCTTTAGGACGTCTCTTAAAGAAGAAATGTACTCCCCATATTTTTGTCCATCTTCTGTCATTGACACAATTCTTTTCCATCCAAGTTGAAGGAACAGCTGGGTGTAGACATACCTTAAAAAAGAAAAATGGTCACGTTTTCACTATATTCTCTTTCGCTAAAATAGTTCCAGCTAGACCAGGGACGTTCAATCCAATCGATGTAAGGGAAGGGGCAAATATATGGGTAGAAGTCTGTTTCAGGGTGAGGTCAAATTTGAAAAGGAGGGGTCGGGGGTGCAAATTCCAAATATTCTTTAAGTATGCGATTTACAGAGAAAAAAGACAAAAAATACCAACCAATTAGCAATATCGAAGTTTCAGGAAAGGTTTATAAACTTGCGTGTGTACATGAGTATGGTGATAAGAGCGAACAATCATATGAAATATGAACTAAACCAAAGAAATTCTATTTTAATCCCTTTCCAGGGAACTTTTCCTTTTTATTTTACACATTCTAATATGAAAGATGAAATCTGTATTAGATCTTAAATTTGCGCAATTCAGTATTTGGAGAAATTAAGGATGCTACAAGATTTTTTTTTTACCTTTTCTCCCCCCCTATCATCCACGAGAAAATATGTTCTCGAAGTCATGCTTGGTTTTCTTTTCTTTTACATCAAATCAAAAAGCAATATAAAGAATATCTAGTTTTTTATTAACATATTTAAAAACTTATTATATTTACCTGTGTGTCATAGTTTTTATTACATCCTCTTTGAACCTTTATTTCTAGAGTATTATTATTCGTGAATTTTATTTGAGACCTTACAGATACTTACTGTTTACTTTAAGAATTTCAAAAGTAATGTCAAGACGACTAAGTCACTAAGTCAAGGCTAAGAATAAGCGAAGATGAAAAGGTGAAGATGGGTAACGAAAAGATTGATCAGGTTGACAGATTCACTTATCTTGGTAGTATTATTAGTAAAGACGCTGGGAGCAGTGAAGATGCTGAAAGTAGAATAGCCAAGGCTCAAGGTGTTTTTTCACAGTTAAAAAAAATTGGAAGAATAGAAGACAAGTCTGAAAACCAAGATTAGGATATTGGAAGGTACAGTGATGATAGCGGTCAAATTTGGCTCTGAAGCATGGGCACTCCGGAAAGCGGATGAAGATTTACTAAATATTTTCAGAAAAATTGCTAACGGATTGTTCTGGGTACCCGGCTGACTGACCGTATTTCAAAGCGTAGGCTGTAAGAAAAATACGCTTCAATCCTGCTTTTTAGGGCTATAATGAAAGAAAGGTTGAGATGGCAAGGGCATGTTCTGCGGATGAAAGATGAAAGATTTCCGAAGATTGTCCGTTTCAGCAAACCGTCTAGGGCTAAACAGAAAGCAGGTCATCCTCGTCTGGGGTGATAGGATGTCATAAAGCAAGATTTAAAGTAAATACAAATTTCCTGGGAGGGTGTTAAGAGGGAGGCTTTGACTAAAATTGGGGTGGAGGCGGAGTCCGCGTAGGTGTGTTCGCCTTAGGTGGCTTGGTGCTGCGATGAATTGTTAATAGTAGTAGTAGTAGTTAAATTACTATTTTCACTTATGAAAAAATCTCCCTTTCAAAATAAATAATATATTTTATGTTATGTCTCAACAAACATTTACTAATAAAAAAAATTAAATTGTTATAGCTACTATAATGGAAAAACAGGAAACAGCATGGTATATGTTGCCGCCTGGAAAAGAAAAACCGTATTCCTGCTTTGAAATTGCAGAAAACACCATGAGCTTGAAAAGTTGATAATCTGTAGGCTTTTCTCTTACAGTTATAGGAAATAGTATTCAGGAAGACATACAACTACGATCGTGTTACAAGGGGAAATTGAAAAATTTAGAAACGTTTATTATTTTAGAAAATGGATAATGAAAAGGGATTTTTAATGTTTGAAACAGATGGAACCCCTTTCTGACCAAGAGATCTTATTCCAAAGTATATATCTATCTTCAGAACACAATCCATTTTTCTGAAGATTTTATCAGATTTCTCTTTTCTGTGATGAAGAAACTTATTTGTGTTGTAACTATTTGTAAATTTGTGTTGTAAATTGTGTTGTAATTGTGTAAATTGTGCAAATTTGTAAATTGTGTTGTAAATTTGTGTTGTGTTGTGTTTAGGGTTGTAACTAGTTGATGGTTTAATAGAGTGTGGATTGTGTTATTTTTCACTAGGCATATTATGAACAGCAGAATAAAAGATGGTTCCACAAAATTGCCATATCTAACTTAAATCCCTTACTGCTTTTGGAAAAAAACGATATGGCCTCAATGGTTTCAAAGCTATAGATTTACACAAAAGGGTTTTGAAAATGATTTTTTTACAAAGGTCTTGGCCAAAGAGAAAGGATAGGCTATTCTTTTGTAAGTCAATAGTAGAATGCATCCTTTATTTATTTTTGTTTTTTAATGTCTGTGCCGTAATTTTGTAAGCTGATCACTTTGCTCCTAAGTTTTGCTCCTAAACTTAGGAGCGAACTTTTTCTTTTTCCCGGTGAGGGGGTGTGGGGTTTTGCTCCATTTTCGAAAATGGAAGGAATTACATGGAATTCCATGGAAGAAAATAGAATTCCTTTAGGCTTTTATATTATTATTAAGAGTTCTTTTTAGAACTTCGGTTACTATGTATTTCTCCTTACTTGTGGTTCATTAATTTGAACTGTTTGATTCCAAAAGTTTAAATCCATTACCACACTTTTTTTTAACAATTTTTGTTTAATTTTACCCACAATAAGTCACAACCAGAAGAAGATTGACATGATCTTAGAAAAAGCGGAAACTCATTTTCCGAGAAGGGGGGTGTGAAGATCATCCAATCAAAATTCGATAATTCCAAAGATTAAAGATTCAGCCTATTTCCAGATACCTGAAAATAATGAAAAACAAGAAAATCGAAAAAATAGAAAATCCGGCGCTCCCTTTATGGAAATTTTCTTCTCCCATGATAAATTCCTCCAAGGAAAGCTCCCCCAGCATATCCCCCTCTTCTCACCACCCCCCCCCCAAACCGAAAATCCCCCTGGGAACGTCTGTATACTTCCAAATAACCATTACTATATGTAAGCACTGGTCCAAGTTTGTAACTTGTAGCCCCTCCCATGGAGACTGTGGGGGAGTAAGTCATCCCCAAAGACATAGTTATAAGGTTTTCGACTACGCTGAATAAAATGAATGTCTCAGAATTTTGATCCGGTGACTTTGGGAAAATAATTAGCGAGGAAGGGGGCCTAGGTGCCCTCCAAGTTTTTGGTCACTTAAAAAGGGCACTAGAACTTTTCATTTCCGTTAGAATGAGCCCTCTCGTAAGATTCTAGGACCACTGGGTCGATACGATCACCCCTGGGAAAAAAAAAAAACAAACAAACGAACAATCACGCATCCGTGATCTGCCTTCTGGCAAAAAATACAAAATTCCACGTTTTTGTAGATAGGAGCTTGAAACTTTTACAATAGGGTCCTCTGATACGCTGAATCTGATGGTGTGATTTTCAGTAGGATTATATGACTTCTGTTACCCCCTATTTTCTAAAATAAGGCAAATTTTCTCAGGCTCTTAACTTCTGATGGGTAAGACTAAACTTGATGAAACTTATACATTTAAAATCAATATTAAAATGCGGTTCTTTTTATGTAGCTATCGGTATCAAAATTCCATTTTTAGAGTTTCGGTTTCTATTAAGCCGGGTCGCTCCTTACTACAGTTCGTTACCACGAACTGTTTGATTCATTTCTTGATTTCTAGGATTTAAGTCAATATGCGGGGAAAAACGAATATTTGTTTATTTATTTCTCTTTATTTTTATCTGGGGTTATTATTTCAAACCAGTGGTCGTAGGCTGTAAAGTATCAGCAGAAGGACCCATAGGACATAAATCGATATGTTTGGTATCCTTTTAAGCAAGAAAAGCGATCATGCCACAACGGTGCTGGACCTTTTTGAACCTTTTTGGCGTGGCCATTTTGGTACCACAGCAGTATCTAAAAATGTCATGAGATAACTAGTCGGCTTAGAACTATTGAAAGGCTATTCACATAGTCTTCTAGATTCAGAGGCTACACTGCCACACGGTCGTGTGCTCGTCCTAAATATATTGTTATGCGTACCTTGGGTTTTTATGAGATTTGTTCTTCTGAAGTAAAACACTGTTATGAAAGAAGGAAATTTTTCCTTTCCAAATTCTTTAGATCAAATTAGCTTTTTACTCCTCAAGCACTTTCAAAATATGCCTAAACTGCAATTACATTCTTTTTATGGCTTTCATCGTCTTTTAACAACATCATGTTTGTTGATTTAGTATTCATTGAGTCCATAAAATCTAATAGCTTTCCAATATACTGGAGATCAAAGACCGTTGGAAACTAATGACAGCTGAAATCCGATCAGATTCCAGGAGAAAAATTCAAAGCACCATTTAACTGACTTCTCAGCTCATTGACTTAACGATTTTTTTTTATTTTCTAATCCTTTTTTTTAACTAAACCCATCTATACTTATCACTCTCTAGCGTACACGACTGAGGGAAGTTTCGACTTTGTCACTTTCTTTTGGGGTCATTCAATGCTTTTTATTATCTCCACTTAATCTTCACATAAGGCTCACAGCTCTTCATTGAACACTTTACTGGTATGCTCCTGTTTCTTAGTTTTATTTTTATTTTTGATTTGTTATTCGTATCAGAACTTCCTCCTCCTTTGCTTCTCTTTTCATATTTTGCTCATCTCTTTGAAGTTTTTGTGTTTTCAGTTTTCCTCTTAGTTTTAAGTTTGTTTGTCGTAATAAATTTTTTTACATTCCATTTCTGCAAATATTACGATAAACTAATAAGACAATATTTTATCCATAAACAAAAGATTGAAGTACTTTGTTCTGCTCAAAGAATGCATAGGAAAACAGCATTAAACCACTGACACTATGGCTAAAAATCCTTTTGTAGAACCACCCAAGAAATTCTTTCCATTCTTTAGATGTCATAACTAAACATCGGCATTATTTCTGTTCTTCAGAAAATGTTTATTAGATCTGCTGAATCAGCATCAAATAATTCTTTAAATAGAATGGTTTTTCCAAAAAAAAACACTTTTTTATTTTCGGTTAAAGAGGCTGAGAATCAAAACTAATTCCTGGTTGGACTTCGTTGAAGTAAGGATGTTTTTAAAAAAAAAACTAATTCCTGGTTGAACTTCGTTGAAGTAAGGAAGTTTATTTAAAAAAAAAACATTATTAGTTTTGATTATCACATTTTAATGTAAGTTTATATACATATTTTTTTTTCTCGTATTGTGCTGAAGATGGCCCTTGGACATAGGGCCGAAATATCCACGGAATTTATTTCCACTGTCTTGAAAGGAATTTTCCTATTGTTTTTACTTTGTGCTTGTTTGAAACTGTCTGTAATTAAAAAATCCGCTGTTTTTCTTCCATAAATTACTAAATTTCCTTCAGTAGCATTCAATTTAGTTAAATTCAATATAATTTGGAATTTTTAAGTGTTCTCTAGCTCGATTTCTCGATGATCTATGGTTCTTCTTGAATACAGCGGCCAAATCGAGAATTTGTTTTAAGTTCTATTTCCCATAATTGTCTAGAATTTCTTCTTTTCTCTTTATGTGCTAAACTTCTGAGGTATAATTTACTACACTCGTCATTGTGACCTCGAATACAGTAATTGCCAATCTTAGATCGAGTCCTTTTGTCGACAATTTATGGTTCACCTTGAAAAAGGCGGCCAAATCGAGAGTTTGTTGGAAGTTCTATTCCCCATAAGTGTCTAGGATTTCTTTTTTTGTCTTTAGGTGCTAAACTTCTGAGTTATAATTTACTACACTCGTCATTGTGACCTCAAAATACATTAAGTACCGATCTTACATCGAGTCCTTTTGTTCTCCTATACGTTCATAAGCAGTGTCAACACATTATGGTTCCCGCAGACCAAATTAAGACATGAGATACGTAATAATTACAGAACATATATGCGAAGGGCTGTTAGGCTGGAGTTTTCCTATCTCGCTACCTCCGATGCTGACGATTATTTTAATGTAGCATTTTTGTACCTTTTTTATATCTTGGATACATACCACGGCCCATAATAACAAAAAGATTAAGACTGAGTTTTGAAAAAAAAACTGCATCTTGAGCAGAAATTGCGGTTTTATGCTGACTCCGAGTAAGCATTATTTTGACTATTCTTCGCAAGTGAAAGTTTATTCTAGAAAGAAATTGGAGGAAATAAAAATAAATAGTCTTTAATCCCTCGCAAATGGCTTGTATTGAAATCAAAGTGATCCCTTGGAATCAGTATTGTTGAAAATCTCTTGAAGGATGATTAGAGCCCTCCCCACACCTTGAACAAAAAGGACGCTTCATTTTTTTTGCATTGGAGTAAGTATTTATATGCCAACTTTTAACGTGGTTGCATGCATCAAATCAGGGGTCGTAGAATGTTTGAAGAGGGCTCTTTTGAAAGAAAACCTTCATATCTAGAGCTTTTTTTAAAGTAACAAAAGAGATCACGTGCAATAAGGTGACATTTTCCGCCATTTTGTGCCACCAAACCCCATTTTTACCAAAGAGGGTCAAATGCCAGAAATTAACACTTCTAAGAAAGCTAATTCATTTTTATGGTCTAAAACTCCCAACAAGAGGAACCCCAACCCTAATTTTCATAAAAAACCTAACAAAAAATTAATAAACAAACTAGATCAGTCAAAAGAATGAATGAAAACCCGTAATACAAAGGCCCATACATGAACAAGAAAATAAGCTATGAGGCAGAATATTGAGGGGGGAGGTTAAATTATGTGCAAAAATGTTTTATTCACCAAGGTGCCTATTGATTATTCTTATAATTACGATAATATTTTGTAAAATATTGGTAATACTAAAGCATCAACCTTATTAAAATAAATTATAAAAACAGGAAAATGAGAAATATTCCCAATTGATCTTCGTCAAAACAAAACTCCTGACACATTCTTGATAAATACAGACTAGGGAAGGGAGACCAAAGGTCAGGACCCTCCCTGCTAGGAAACAATGAGACATTAAAAAAATGGGAAAATGAGGAACATTCCCAAGTAATTTTAATAAAAACAAAGCTCATGGCAGTGCTTCCTTTTCCCTCCTGAAAATTTTTTTGGTGGTGTTCATCTTTTTATGGCATTAGAAAATAAATATATTCAGTAATTCAAAAGCAAAAATCTACTTTTTCAGCCTGAAGACAATTGATGTATTTCTGACTTTGTTCAAGTGTGGATGCTGACCTGATAGTGCTGGGATAGTGCTGTGGATGCTGACCTGATAGTGGATGCTGACCTGATAGATTGGGAATACAAGAATAATATGCTACAGAAGTAAATATGACCGTAAAGGGTTAGCAAAACTAATTTCGACCTGCTATAGCCACTCAACGTTATTTTTATTTATGTATTTTTGTATCATTTTTACTTATATTTTGTTTCTTTTTTATTTGTTTTCTTTTCAATTTGATACTACATTGTATTATAGCTCTTCAGGCAGAACATTTTTAGTATTTGGATTTTAACTATATTTACCACCGTGGTATAAGAACTGAAAAGTTGTAAGGAATCTTAATGCTCTAGATATAGCAGAAGAGTGGCCTTGCTATCATATTATTTATTTATGCTTTCAGCTACTTGATTATAATTTTTGCTTTTGATTTTTTTCCATGTTTGTGTTTACTCCACTTTCATTTTCGTTTGATGGCAAGCTATAAATATACTATTAACATTATTAATATATTTCTGTGGATTTCTCGTAGAAAACCTTAAGTACAAATTGTCCAGGCAAATTCTTGCATAAATAATATTTTTCAGGTGTCTCTTTTCATTTCTGTTTCCCTTTTTTCTTCTTTATTTCTATATTCCATTTTTACTTGTTACTTATCGTAGATCATGAATAAAAGATCATTAAAATCCTTATATTACTATGAATTGCTCTCAGAAAAACAAAACAAACCTGAAACAGAAAATCAAACTCCTGTGCAAAAAACACTTAAAAATCATTATAATTTTAATTTTGAATTTTTGGTTTTGTCTTTCCTTGTATTTCTTTAGTGAAAAATGTATTTATAGTGAATTATAAACAAATTATTTTTATGGTAATTAATATTCCTAGCATTTTTTTTAGAAAAACATATTACAGAAGAAATGGTACATTCACAAAAAATTATTTCCGTTTTCAATTTCCATTTTGTTTTCTCAATCTCTTTCTTTATTTTTAGTTAGTTCCACTTTAACTTGTATTTTATAGTGGGTTATAAATAAATTATAACTGTCATTACTAATGTTTCTAAGATTTTTATTTTAAATGGAACCAAGCAAAAATTGTATAGGCAGACTCATGCACTGACAATTTTTATTATTTTTTCCCCTCTCATTTGCCTTTTTGGGTTTTCTTTTTTCTCTGTATTTATTTAATAAATATTTACTTGTGCTTTATAGTCGGTTATAAATAAATTATCAATATTTTTGAGAATTCCTCCGAGAAAAATGAAACAGAGCAAGAACTTTAAAGCCAAAAACTCTTGCACAAATAATAATTTCAATTTTTCCTTTTCGTTTTCCTTTTTTGTCCTTACAGGCGTAACCCGGGGTAGTACCTTGGGATCTACGCCTCTCATTCTCTACATAAGTGTCACGCAACCTTGCGATCCCTCTACATCACTTTGCCGACGACACCACGACATTTGTAGCCATCCCGGAAACAGAAGAGCCAAACCATTGCTCCCAGCCCCTAAACAAGGATATTTTGGAAATTGAAAAGTGGTCCGATACAAGGATGGTCAATATCAATGCATCAAAACAAAGGAGCTGCATATCTCTTGATCGAAAGTACCACTCATACATTCCAACTTCATATTCACGAATGAAGTTATAAAGAGAGTCAACGAGGCTCGTCTCCTTGAAATCAACATCTCAAAATCTCTCCTCAAAACGCCACTTTGATCGGATCAGAGCTTCCTGTGCAAGTAAGCTAGGAATCCGTATTTGTCACAAAAGCTGTCCATTGCCCAGCTGGATCATCCCACTTTACAAGCCATGCATCACTCCCAACGTTGAGTGTCATCCAGCTGTATACTGGTGCTCCGAAAACGTTGTTGGCACCACTTCAAAAGATCCGGAATAGGTCTGGTAGGGCATGTTCAGTCGTTCCCCTTGACTCTCTCCAGTCTGCTAGAGAAAGCTCTGATGTAGTGTCGATGGCTGTTTTCTACAAGTACATAAATTTAGCTTCTTTTCTGAAGCCTTCTCGTGTTTACTTCCCTCTGCCCAACCGACAAGACATACATAAAAGCATAGTTCGGTCTAATTATCTTATGTTTGAGACGCCATGAAGAGAGTACTTGATGAATAGCTTCATTCGACGTTGCACTTCGACATGGAACGATCTTTCTTCGGACATTATCTCTATCTGTTGACTCCTTCAAAAGAAGATTCAACAGTCAGCTAATACCTCGTGATCAATTGATGTAAAAGACTAGTGGCAAATTATACACTGAAACGTACCTGACACAGCGAGTTTGGGAATTAGAAAAAAAAACTTCGTTACTCCCCTTTTACTTATATTTTATAGTCGGTTATAAATTATTTTTTTTTATTAATATTTTAAAGACAATTTTTTAGGAAAACGAAATTGAGCAGAAACCGTAAAACCAAACATTTACGCAAATTTTGATAAATAAATTCTTATCTTCGACCCTAAGTTGTTTTTAGAATAACACAAATGGAAAATAGCTTTTGCTTTCTCACCGCAAAACATGGTTACTAATACTTTTCGAAAAAATGGACTTGGAAATGGAAAAGAAATGGATTTCACAATAATTTCGTCTTTAAAAATTACGGAAAAGACACACCCTTGGTAATGGATTAGCAAATAGAGATATCCAAAATTTCATCAATACTAAGTCACTTCTTCTGTGACAGAAGCTACATAAGAAGTCAATTTAGAAAGAATTCGTCAATAGTTTCTAAGTTGAAATTCTTCTTAGAAACAAAACCGAAAATAATTCCCGTCCTAATATAGAAGTGGTGTTTATTTATTTCAGCCACATTTGTTTGAAAAGATTTTATATTTTCTTGTGTTGATTTATCTTATAATGTATATTGATCATTTGTTATATAAAAAAGTTTCTCTAATCCTCGCAAAATGAGTAGGCTATTATTATTAATATACATAGTTTTCTTTATTCCTAACGTCGGACAGACTCTGATACTCAGGTCAGCTAATTTAATTTTCATTTTATAAATAAAATTAATAATTGATGTTAATAAATTATATTTTAACTAACATTAAAACGAGTATATTTATATTTCTATCCGTTAATTTCTTTTTCAGTAAAAATTGTTAGCGCATAGCGTATATGTAAAGACAAATAATATATATAATTTTTTTAATTCAATACCAGCACCAACAGTGGTGTCACCGACGGTGGCACATGTACTAACGGTGGCGTAATAATAGGATGAGTTGTTTCTCATGCTTTGACTGACGTATATTAGGCAAAGGTCTATGCATATTGTTCCAAATTGAATTTTCGCAAAGGTCTGACATAGCAATATTTACATTTCTCACTCCCTGTCCGCTTTTGGGTAAAATCATCTCTCTAAAGCTCTTTAATTTGGAAATATAGATCAAAATGTAAGACATGAATTTTGCTCCCATGTTTGTGCAGTTGAATATTTTAGGCACAGGGTACAGGTATATGTAGATGATTTCGGTTCCAAGTGATGACACCAAATTCTCATTGTCTATTCTCACATGAATCTTGAAAAATAAAAATTCACATTCTAAAACTTTTCGATTTGGTAACATATTGCAAAAGGCGCAACATTTACTCCATGTTTTTGTTGTTGAATATATTGGACACATTTCAAGAGCGTCATTTCACAGAAATACAGTGGCGGAGGTAATATAGTATTTTCAAAATCTACGGGGAGGGGCAATTTTTCTAAAAAAAGAAAAGTATTTTTATTGAAATGTAAACGTCTCGGAAGAGGGAGGGGCAATAATCTAGGGGCGATCCTCGTCAGTCTAGATTTATAGCTTGATATTAGAATTTGGTGCAAGTGCATAAAAAATGGATTTATTTTTCTATATGACATGGGGTCTGGTGTAATCCCCTGAAATCTCTCCTCACCCGCAAAAAATAACATGAGTTATAAGTTCATTAATACATATTCATAAACAAATAAACAGATTAAACAACACTTTCGCACTGGAGAAAAACTATGAAGCTTTGCTGTCGCGCGACAGTCCACGTAACTGCTTACCTATTAATCCGGCTATTTACCTAAACCTCAACTATTTAATTAAAACTATTATAAATAAACAAAAATAAATAAACTTTAACCTCTATACATGAAAAATATAACTGAATTAAAAATAGTAATACATAAATAAAAATTTTAAAAAAAATAATAAAAAATCCAGTCTACAACACTCTTCAATTCTGACCTCCCGTTCCCTTGCTTGATTTTGAAAAAATGGGGAGAACATTCCAAAAAAGCAAGTGATATGAAGAACGGTGAACGGTTAGTACCCATTGGTAGACCCAAAATTTGGTTGAAAAATTGGTTATTGTATCAGAAACATAAGGAAAAACTATTGAAGAGATGGACGATGCGCATAATAGTTTCTATATCTAGTGTTTCGTACTCCGTGTGGTCCATATTATCTTCTATTTTCCTTTAAGAGCAAGTTCAGATTTTCTTAATATTAACAGATGTATAAACACAAATAGCATCGGAACTGACCAAAATCGTATCTTTTTTTATTGAAAGGTCTATTAATTTTTCAACAAGGTGAATTGAATTTTTAATGTACGATTTTTTACTGAGAACGGTTGAACGGAGGTCTCAACTGAAATATTTGCATATTTTTTTCCTGCTGTTTTTCATTAGCTGCTATTATCCTCGTTTCTCTCTTCTTTGTGATTTTTTGTTTTGTTAAGATTAGCCAGTGTGTTCTCAGAAATTATTCTCACCTTTTTCACCTTTGTGGCAGCAGTCATATGAATATAATATATTATGCTACAGAGAAAAATATTGCTGTAATTGGAGCAGTAATCTTACTCACCCCCCACTCTAGCACCAATAATAAAGGCGCAGATCAAAAATATTCCCAAGAATCAAGGGCTAGTTATCCGTTCGACCATGAAATCTGACCACTGAAAGAAATCCTGATCTCGTCAAATATCAGCTCTAAGCCAATCAGGCCGTAGTGTCAAAACTAAGACGACTTAAAATTCATTTATGTTCTCTGTAGCCCTACTCTACAAAAAACAAAAACAAAAATAAAATAAAAATCGACAAATATTCAAATGCAAGAAAAGCATCAGTTTTGTAAAGTAGAAAAATAGACTAACAGTGGCGAAAACATGCATTTACTACCAAAATAACGGCGTAATTACTGGAAACGTTCGAGTCTTTTTTCAATTAAATAAAAAAAAACAAGTTTTTTTTAACTGAAAGTAAGGAGCGACATTAAAAATTAAAACGACCAGAAATTACTTCGTATATGAAAGAGGCTGCTTCCTCATCAACGCCTCGCTCTTTACGCTAAAGTTTGACTCTTTCTCTCAATTCTTCTTTTTAAAACAGTAAAAAACTTTAGCATAAAGAGCAGGGCGTTGATGAGGAAGCAGCCTCTTTCATATACGAAGTAATTTCTGGTCGTTTTAAGTTTTAATGTCGCTCCTTACTTTCAGTTAAAAAAACTTGTTTTTTTCATTTAATTTCTGAACGTTTTTGAATCAATGCATGTTTTGATTTTGGCTCTCCGCAGAGGAAAAATTAAAACAAAATTTGCATTTTTTTTTTTTGGCTAAATGGCTTTCTCATAATTTTGATCGAATGATTTTGAGAAAAAAGAGAGGGGGAGGAAGCCTAGTTGCCCTCCGATTTTTTGGTTAATTAAAAAGGCAACTAGAATTTTTAATTTATTACGAATATTTTTATTAGTAAAAGATTTACGCAACTTATAAATTAGCTTACGCTTACTTACAAAAGAACTTTTGTATTCTCATATTTTTATTACATATATGAGGGGGTTTGCCCCCTTGTCAGATCCTCGCTCTTTACACTAAAGCTTAAATTTTGTCCCAATTCATTAAGAATGACCCCAGAATCACAAAAGCCGTAGAATAAATAGTTGAAATTACTAAAAATACTTTAGCGTAAAAAGACCGAGGTATTAGGAGGAGGTGAGCCCCTCAAATGGGTAATAATTTCTGTTTGTTTTAAGTTTTAATGCTGCTCCTTACTTCCAGCTGAAAGAACTTTTTCATATTTATTTTTTCATTGTTTTTTTGTAAATAATGCTAGTAAATCCTGCGCTCCCTTCATGGAGATTTTCTTCCCCCATGACAAATTATCGATGGAAAGTTCCCCCAGCATATCCCCCTCTTCTCAACCCCTCCCCCAACCAAAAAAATCCTCCTGAAAACGCCTGTACACTTCCCAATAACCATTACTATATGTAAGCACTGGTCAAAGTTTGTAACTTGTTGCCCCTCCCACGGGGACTGTGGGGGAGTAAGTCGTCCCAAAAGACATAGTTATAAGGTTTTTCGACTACGCTGAATAAAATGGCTATCTCAGAATTTTGATCCCTTGACTTTGGTAAAATAATTAGCGTGGGAGGGGGCCTAGGTGTCCTTTAATTTTTTTGGTCACTTAAAAAGGGCACTAGAACTTTTCATTTCCGTTAGAATGAGCACTCTTGCAACATTCTAGAACAACTGGGTCGATACGACCACCCCTGGGGAAAAAAAACAAACAAAAAAACAAAAAACAAATAGCCTAAACACGCATCCGTGATCTGCCTTCTGGCAAAAAATACAAAATTCCACATTTTTGTAGATAGGAGCTTGAAACTTCTACAGTAGGGTTCTCTGATACGCTGAATCTGACGGTGTGATTTTCGTCAAGATTCTATGACTTCTAGGGGGCGTTTCCCCCTATTTTTTTAAATAACGCAAATTTTCTCAGGCTCGTAACTTTTGATGGGTAAGACTAAACTTGATGAAACTTATATATTTAAAATCAGCATTAAAATGCGATTCTTTTGATGTAGGTATTGGTATCAAAATTCCGTTTTTTAAAATTTTGGTTACTATTGAGCCGGGTCGCTCCTTACTACAGTTCGTTACCACGAACTGTTTGACAAACACTACAAACAAACAAAGCCCTACAAAAAACTATATATTCTGCTAATACTTAAATACCGGTGAAGTCCCTTTTCTTTGAGACAGAGGAAGAGGATACCATTGATAAGTCTTTGCTTTTACTGAAGTAGTTGCTGGACATGTTCTTCAACAGTCTCTTTTTCTTCAACAAACGCTACAAACAAACAAAGCTCTGGAAACAAAAGATGGCCTTGCTAGAAGTATTCAAACACAGAAAAATTATCTTGTCTTTGCGATAGACGAACATTATCAGTGGTGTGGCCTGGAAAGGGGGGGCAGCTGCCTTTCAAGTTTTTCGGACGGTTTTTCTTTTATTTTATATTTTACACTCCTATTAAGGTACTTAATTGACTAAAAATTGTCACAGTTGTAATTTTGAATACCTTGCCCGACCAGTTTATGAGACCCAAAATTGTTACTAAATCAGTAACAACTCAATACTATTTACTGGCAAAATAATGACATAAGTCCTGGAAACGTTCAAATACGTTTTTTATATTAAAAACCACTTCGCTGCAATCTTTTGGATTACACAAAACCTTTTATCCAGACGCAGCCTAGCGTCAGTAGTTAACTTATTTATTCAACAGCTAGAATACAGACCAGTAGACACATTTATATTTATCATGCAAAACTCTTCTATTGTTTTGAAGTACATCGCTTGTTCCAAGTTCCGAGTTTGTCACCCACTCCTAGTGCTCAGACGATGTTTGCGTATAAAGTTTCCAGTATGACCTTTGCCCAAATTGAGAATCCCTACAGAACACTAGAAACTTTCCTCTTGGGAAGTTCCAGAAGCCGTCTTATTCTAATAGCCTTACTAATCCTGGTTAACTTAGGAATAAGGCAATGGAAAGAAATGTTTATTATTTAAGCGATAGATGACTCCTCATTGGATTATCATTCAACGACTAAGAGAAAATTAAAAGGACAAAGTTACAGGGGGGTTACTTACAGAGAAGGGAGTGTGTTCCCCACCCAGTAGCACCAATTAAAAAAAAATTAGGAATGGTGGCAATGGTTTCTTTATTATTTTTTTTAATGAAGAAAGAAAAAATACGTCTTTAAAAATCCAGGGGGGCATTTTTCATTCTCTTCATTTTTGTAAAAATCCAAAATAGCATTTTTCCAACATCTAGGGATAATCTCTCATTCCTGCTGTCCCCCTAACTGGCACCTCTGCTCCCACCAGCTGTGGTTTCATAATCATGAAATGAATACTGTCAATCAGAGATGGCACTGCCAGAAATTTCTTGCAAGATTGGGTATTTAGAGGGGATACTCTCCTGTAATATAACCCTGCAATTTTTCTCCCGCTTACTTCTTTGGCACAAGAAAAGTAAATCTTATCAAAAAAATTTTGAAGGGGTACGATTCTGAAGCAATCAATGGTAATTACGTCACCTAAAAATAATTGGAATTTAAATAAAATTATTTCAATGTTTTGTTTATGCTAATTTAACTCCATTAACGGGAGCTAATGAGAAACTCAGGCTAAAACAATTCCATCAAACAGGTAGGGCTACAGCATTGCAATGTACTTTCACCTTTTATATTTCCGAAGGCTCAGTATTCCACAAAGATTTTTCTTTAACTTACAGAAAAAAGAAAACTTTTTGAAAACACTATACAGTTCACCTCTTAAGAAGCATGGACCAAAACTAGTCCAAAGACTGTAACTGTTAACGTGGAGGCTTCGAATCCTAATATTTATTTATATTAACGTTAATACATGTTGGTTTTCCCAGACTCGCTACAGACAACAGATGCTCCTAGAATGTTCAGGAACTCTCATTGGATCATGAATTCTGAGATCTAGTGTGCTCTAAAACTTAAAAGCATGCGTCGTAACGTATCAAACTTTGTTTTATACCCCCCCCCAGGTTACCCTGATTTGGGAGTTTTGATTAAAGCACTGTTTATGGTAGAGTTCTAAAAATACATTTTTTTTTTGCGTTCTTTACTTTTTTACGTTTTACGTAAACTTTGTTTTACATTTTACTAATCATTTGCCGTTTCCTTTATTGCTAATTTGCACTCCTGCTTTGTTCCGCACGGGGTAAACTTTGTGAATTTATTACGTCTTGTCCAAACATACAGACAGAGGAGGGAGGGAAGTGTTTTTTTCTGGAAAATAGATGTTGTAATTTTGCCTATATTACTACTACTACTACTACGAACAAGTCATTACAGCACCAAGCCACCATTGGCCAACACAGCTACGCGAGCTACTCCTCCATCCCAATCTAGAGCCTCTCTTTTTAAACTTTCCTAAGAGGTTCCCACCCCATTCGGAGGCCACATGCTTTTCATTTGGCCATAGATGGCTACACGATAAGGACGATCTTCATCAATCTGTCAACCTTCTGCAGAATGTATCCTAGTCATCTCAACCTTTCTCTCATTACAGCCCCAGAAAGCGGGACTGGCCTACTTTTTTCGTACAGCTTATTGTTTGAGATATGGTCAGTCAGTCGGGTAGCCAAAACAATCTGTATGCTATTTCTCTGAAAAACTTTTAGCAAATCTTCTTTTGTTTATTTTGAAGCTCACACAGCCTTACCACAAGATTTTATACAAGAACCACACCTTGCCACTGGCATCTGATTTATTGCCTGTATTGGGTATTCTACATTTGCCTCTACCAAAAATATAGTGGATATTTCACCCTCCTCTTGGGCGTCTCATAGCCAAGTGTATGAGAAGTCATGTAAATTCAAAAAGTATAAATCAAGGAACAGAACAAACAAATTTCAGGTAATATATTTTTCCAGATGGTACTTGTATAAAAAAAAAAACCTCATTTTATTTACAATTACTTAGACTAGGCTATTGAATTTAGAGGACTTTCTAACTTACAATCCTAAAATTAGCATTTAACAAAGAATCCGATCAGATTCTAAGAACTTTCTATTTTCCTTTAGAGAAGGAAAATATAAAGAAATCCTTTTTTGTTGATTGGAAGAGATATTAGGGGATGAGGTGGTAAAGAAAACAACAATACAATTGATCGAGCTGATGGATATCAAACAGTTTGTGGTAACAAACTAAAAATAAGGAGCGACTCGGCCTAATAGTAACCAAAACTCTAACAACAAAATTTTGATAACAATGGATACATCAATAGAATTAGGCTTTTTATGTTGATTCTAAATATATAAGATAGATTGATTGTAATGTTTCTCGTCAAAAGCTGCGAGCCCAAGTAAGTATGCCTGATTTTCAAAAAAGGGATTACATCCCTAATTAAGTCAAGGAATCTTAATGAATATCGCAACATCAGGTTCAGCACATCAGATAACCCTACTGTAGAGAATAAAAAAGTCAATTAAAATCCAAAATAAATATCAATTCTTTTGAACCCTACTTATCATTACAAAATTATTTTTACTTGTCTCACTTTCCATTTGGTGACTCAATTTTCATTTTTCTCTGGGGGGGGGATTTTTCGAAAAGAAAAATCTATGTGGGGAATTTTCCTCGGGAAACGTTTCTGCATTCCTGGAAAAATTATTCAAGGAGGGGAAAACTGGATGATTTATAAAATGATCAGAAATTAAATTAAAGCATAAATTTGTTTTTAATGAAAGTATGCTAAGGAGAATTTTTCTGGTTGAATCATCCGTAAGAAACTTTTTGGGGAGGGTTTTTGAGTGATTAAAAAACTGTCTGGGAGGGTATTTCCCGATGCAGGAGGATTTTAAGCGATGGTAAATTTCCACGGAGGAGCTTTTCGTAGGGGGGGGGACTTCCCATAGAGGTGGAAGTGGATTTCTCCAGTATTATTTGAAAAACGCTCAGAAATTAAATTCAAACAGGCAAGTTTTTGAACTGAAAGTGAGGAATAGCATTGAATTTTAAAACGAACTGAAATTGTTCCATATATGAGGGAGTCTACCTTTTCCTTAATAGCTCACTCTTTACTCGAAAATTTGACTGTTTTTCCGAATTCATTAAGAAGGCTTCCTAAAACACAAGGGTCATTTTATTAAAATTACAAGTGATTTTAACAGTAGTAAAAAAACTTGCATGAAGACCAGGGTATTGAGGAGGAAGCACCCCTCTCACACACGGAATAATATCTGTTGGTCTTAAGTTTTAATGTGGCTCTTAGATTTCAGTTAAAGAGGCTTGTTTGTTTTCTTGAATGATAAAGCGCAGGGATATTGTTGCAATAAATATGCCTCTAAATAATGTTACAAATACAAATGCTATTCACAATATCGTAACTAAATGTCATTAGTTAGTTAATTCAATTTAATTAATAAGTTAAATTAAACCTTAAAAAATTAAAGAACATGAAAGGATATTAAATGAAAAACATGAAGTTTCTTTTAACAAAGTTTTAAGGTTGATGTTAAAAAAGATATGCGGTCAGGCGCATGCTTAACTTTAATTTATTGTAAAATAAAAAAGAAAAAAGCTAAACGACCATTCGAACCTCAAGAAAAACAAAATATTGCTACAATATAAACTGACAACCACCATTGTCTTTATAAATAAACTTAAATAAACCTCAAGAACCTCAAGAAAAACAAAATATTGTATAAATTGACAACCACCATTGTCTTTATAAATAAACTTAAATAAACCTCAAGAACCTCAAGAAAAACAAAATATTGTATAAACTGACAACCACCATTGTCTTTATAAATAAACTTAAATAAACCTCAAGAACCTCAAGAAAAACAAAATATTGTATAAATTGACAACCACCATTGTCTTTATAAATAAATTTTAAAAATAAACTGACAACCACCATTGTCATTCTAATAAGTTATTACCTAACTAGCTTTAGCAATTTTTTATTCCAATTAGATTAATCTTTTCAAAATTATAGCAACTTAAAAGCAAACTTGAATTTTTGGAGCCATCAAATGTTAATCTTTAATGCAATCAGTTTAGTTACACCAGAAATATGAATAAAATTGAAATGATTACAAATTACCACAGATAAGACGGAGACTTCAAACTTATCACCCATCCCCCATCTTCAATAAGGTGTAATATGTCATTTGCTGTTTTTATTAACTTGAGATCAATTTTCAGGAGTGTTATAAATAATACTAGTTATTATTAACAACTAATTGCGATAACAACTAATTAACAACTAAGAACGATAACAACTAATTGCAGCACAAAGATGCTTTTTTTTAAGCTTATACTCATTGAGCTTGAGCATTGAGCTAATGTGTTTAATACTAATTGTGTTTAATACTAACCAAGTTTTTAGCGAAAAAAAAACAATATTTTGATATAAGCAATTTAAAACATCTGATATACTTTTAATAATTTAAATTCGTTACTTTTTTCGTTACTGGTTTTTTTCCTTTTTATATTCATTCCATCATAGTACTTTCTGCTCGTCTTAAATTTGAACTCATCTACGAGCTGATTTTAGGTCATTTAGCGTTAATAGTACCCTTTGCGTTCTTTTGAAAGGCGAATGACAAAAAACAAGTACTGTAAAATTAACAAATTTTTATCATTCAATCTTTTTTTATTGGCCAGGGGTACCAATTGCCGACACGTAGAGAGTGTAAATCGTGCATATTTACGTACAGAGTGTAAATACCGTGTAAATAGTTATTAAAAAAAAAAAAATAACAGTAACTTGCTCAATGATAAAGGTCAATCTGAAGTTTTTCATATGATTCGTCAGCTATTTTTCAGAACTTCCCAGACGGATCAGGTTGCGCGAGCTTAGAAGCGATATTGAGGTGAGCAAGATTTGGTTGAAATGCAACATCAGGTTTGAGAAACACAATTAAAATTTTAAAATAGTTGTCAAATCACAAATAAAAATAGCACGGAATAACACGAAGATAATTCTTGCTATATAAAAATTATGCAATATGTTTAGATTTACCAATAATTTCCTCCGTTTCTTCTGAGGTCAGGACATATTTTTCTAAGCTGACGTCCAACCTTCTGAAGAAATTACTGAAACAAAACTGTTTTATCAGCCAAATCCTTGCAGTGGCGAAAATGTTTGAGTTGAAAATGTTGAGTGGCGAATTGTTTTTGTTTATAAGTTTCCTTAGGAAAAGTTTGAATAGAAAACAGCAATAAAAAACTGTATTGTACGTTCTTACTGTGCGTTCTAAGTACACCCTGAACGTCATGCCAAATCAGGCATGCCATTTCTGTCCTAATGTTAGACATATCAATTAGGATTATAGGAATATAAAATAATTACTTGTACTGTCTGTTTTCCCCGATGGTCCGAAAGAAGTATGGATACTTATCGCGATCTGAAAAGAACGATCCCTCGGCACTATAGCTAATAACAACGGTACGAAAGTGTTTGGCGACGCCAGCAATAGGTTCAACAGTATTGGAGCAGGCAGGACCTACAACAAAATTAATACTTTATTAAAACAAAAACAAATTAATAATAATCAGGACCTTAATTAAATTAATGTTAATATTAAATTAATAGAATTGATAATTAAAATAAGTGAATTAATTAACATAGAATAATATAAAATAACAGATATAATATTATTAATATAGAATAACATAAAACAATAATTAAATCATTCAAAATTAATCGTTAAATTAATCTTTAAATGTTAATATTAAAATTAATATTAAAACAAAATTAATTAATGCTAAAGCAATAATATATATTTGACAAATTATATTCTTATATTAACTACTAGAATAAATCTCTTATCTTAAAGTTTCATCATAATCCTCAACACTAGACTATAAACTCATACCCTCTGCATATGATCTCAGGGTAAACCACCCCTTGAACAACTATAAATAGACATCTTAATGTTTGTTATTGACCTCAGTTAGTGTAAAGTAGCTACCTGGATAAGTAAGAACAGCCTTCTGTTGAAAGAAAGTGTTAATGGCAATAAAGAGTAAGAAAAGGACTATCCTCCATAAGAGAGAGAGTAACCGTAGGTTTGAAAATCGTAATTTTGAAAATATATCTTTCTTCATAAACCCATGTAATAAAAGAAAATAAAACACGTAGTAAACGAATATAATTTTTACGCTGATCAAACAGTTCGTGGTAACGAACTGTAGTAAGGAGCGACCCGGCTCAATAGTAAACGAAACTCTAAAAAACGGAATTTCAATGCTAAAAGATATATCAAAAGAACCAGATTTTTATGCTGATTTTAAATATATAAGTTTCATCAAATTTAGTCTTTGTCATCAGAAGTTACGAGCCTGAGAAAATTTACCTTATTTTAGAAAATAGGGGGTAACACCCCCTAAAAGTCATAGGATCTTAAAGAAAATCGCACCATCGGATTCAGCGTATCAGAGAACCCTAAAGAAAAAATTTCAAGGTCCAATCTACAAAAATGTGGAATTTCGTATTTTTTGCCAGAAGACAAATCACGGGTGCGTGTTTATTTGTTTTTTTGTTTTTTTTTCCCCAGGGGTCATCGTATCGACCAAGTGGTCCTAGAATGTCGCAAGAGGGCTCATTCTAACGGAAATGAAAAGTTCTAGTGCCCTTTTTAAGTGACCAAAAAAATTGGAGGGCACCTAGGCCCCCTCCCACGCTCATTTTTTACGAAAGTCAACGGATCAAAATTTTGAGATAGCCATTTTGTTCCGCATAGTCTAAAACCATAATAACTATGTCTTTGGGGATGACGTACCCCCCACAGTCCCTGGGAGAGGGGCTGCAAGTTACAAACTTTGGCCAATGTTTACATACAGTAATGGTTACTGGGAAGTGTACCGACGTTATCAGGGGGATTTTTTTGGTTTGGGTGTGGGGTTCAGGGGAGGGGGCTATATTGGAGGATCTTTTCTTGGAGGAATATTTCATGGGGGAAGAGAAATTCAATCAAAAGGGCGCAGGACTTTCTAGCATTACTATAAAAAAACAAACAATGAAAATATAAACATGAAAAAGTTTTTTCAATTGAAAGTAACGAGAAGCATCAAAACTTAAAACGAACAGAGATTATTACGCATATGAGGAGTTTTAAAAATACTTTAGCATAAAGAGCGAGGTATTTAGGAGGAGATAAATACTTCACTCTTTATGCTAAAAATTTTTTAAGTAATTTCAACTATTTATTCTACGGCCTTTCTGATTCAGGGGTCATTCTTAAAGAATTGGGACAAAACAAGATTTAGTGTGAAGAGCGAGGTATTAACGAGGGGACCAACCCCCTCATATATCATGAAAAGAGAAATCACCAATGCTACAGCACAAACACAAAAAAAAAAAAAAAAAAAAAAAAAAAAAAGAGACAGAAGGAGAAAAGGAAGACTGTTTTCCTAAATTAGTGATTAATATAGACCAGCACTTGAATGAGGCCTTAACCCTACTCATCCATACAATCACATAGGTCAAACAGCATAGCCACACACAATCAACCATAAAGAATAATCCATGGACAGGCAGTCATGTCGTCAATAAGTATAAGTCGTCATTTACCGAACAATAGAAAAAATAATATAGACAAATAATTCAGAGGCAACACCCAACATAAGGGCTCATCAGGAGAATACACTGGCCTATATAGGGTTTCGCCACTCTAAATTCTCTACCCAGCACAGTGTTGTGGCTACCACAGAATATCCATGGCATCCCCGCGTCAGGTATCACCCCCAAAATACATGCCTATGAAAAAAAAAAACAGCAAATGTAAAACAACCAAGTAAAACCAAAACAAGCTTATCTTGTTAATATATCCCTCTCTTTAGCAACAATAGGTAAACTAAATATTATAAATTTTACCAAATCACAAATATTAACACATTGCAAAAAACCTGAATGAACTAAACAATTATAGAATTCATCTTTACCATGTGGCTAATTTTTTAAAAAATCTGCTCAATTAGAAACACAATTCAAAATAAATGGCGCTGTGACAACATTTCTCGAACCTCCGAAATTAGTTAAAAATTTCTTTAAGTATTTCTAGATAATTCTTTTGATATTTATTTAAAAGTTCGTTATAATGAAAACTAAATTTTTTAAATTGCCAAGTTAATTTATTTGCAGAAAAACCTCTTGATATCAATTTTTGGCTTAAGATTTTACATATAATCAAAAATATAAGAATATAAAAGTTTGTTACGTAAGTTAATTCTTAAGTTGCGTATTTTTTTACTAATAAAAACGTTCGTTAAAAATTAAAAGATCTAGTTGCCTTTTTAAGTAACCGAAAAATTGGAGGACAACTAGGCCTCCTTCCCCACCCCTTATTTCTCAAAATCGTCTGATCAAAACTAAGAGAAAGCCATTTAGCCAAAAAAAGAATTAATATGCAAATTTCATTTTAATAATTTATGTACGGAGAGCCAAAATCAGACATGCATTAATTCAAAAACTTTCAGAAATTAAATAAAAAAAACAAGTTTTTTGAAATGAAAGTAAGGAGCGACATTAAAACTTAAAACGAACAGAAATTACTCCTTATATGAAAGGGGTTTTTCCTCCTCGACGCCCCGCTCCTTGCGCTAAAGTTTGATTCTTTCTCGCAACTCTACTTTTTAAAACAATAAAAAACTTTAGCGCAAGGAGCGGGGCGTCGAGGAGGAAAAACCCCTTTCATATAAGGAGTAATTTCTGTTCGTTTTAAGTTTTAATGTCGCTCCTTACTTTCATTTCAATAAACTTGTTTTTTTTATTTAATTACAAACATAGTCACGAATCAAATGAACACAGCAGAAGGGGAAGAGTTTTCGAGCTCGTACTCCAGCCAAATCCTTAATATTTTAAGTTTTTTTGTATTTCCTTCTAAAAGCTTATTTTGCCTATCTGTTTAAATAACAATTAATATTGAAAAAAGTGTTCTCAGATTAATTGCTGAAAATCAAAAGTAGATCAAAGGCAGATACCTGTATTAGTAAAGCACATCGTTCTGCTACTACTACTGCTACTGCTACTACTACTGCTACTACTACTACTACTACTACTACTACTACTACTACTACTACTACTTTTACTGCTACTACTCCTACTACTACTACTACTACTACTACTACTCCCACTACTGCTACTACTACTACTCGTACTATTCCTACTAATAATGTAATAATCCATACTATAATACAACACAATGCCGTCAATATTCAATCTTATGGTAAACCATCAACTGAAAAACCGAACAACGTTAGTTTGATTTTGTAGATAAAAATAGATCTAAAGTAGATCAAAAGCAGATTTTGCATTAGTAAAGCACATCCTCCTGCCGAAAGAAAACATTCATAGTAATGCACAGCACGCTAAGAGCTACCTCCGTCAACGGTCAGTTTAAATATTTGAATTTTGAAAACAATACATGCATAAAAAGATTCCATTTTTAAGCTGATTCCAAGTAACTGAAATTATTCAGTTGGTAGTTACCAGTCACGTAGAAATAGAAGAAAGGGGGAGAATTTTTGGATTCGTAACCCACCCAAAGTCTCAAGACTCTTGTGATTTTTCACAACATTTCTTTTAATTTCTTTGTAATTAGCTTATTTTGCCTCTGAAAATATTCTTAAAAAACTGTTGAAATAACTCCGAATCTGTATTAAAGGGAAGGGGGCAGTATCTAAACTCTTGCTTATTGTGAAGCTATATTTGTCTTGAACAGTCTCGGAAAGAACTAATAAAATTAAAATGCATATTTGATACATAACAATAAAATTGTTGAAAAATCATCAGTTCAAGATATTATTTCATTTCAATTTTCATTTTCATTTTCAGTGCTGTAATAACTAGTAACGAAAATATTTGTAATACAACTCGTTTTAAGTCAAGCGCCAAAGACGCAGTAGGCTTTAGACTTTTATCGGAAATAATTAATAAAATTAAAATGAATATTTGATACGTTATGATATTAATTTTTAAAAGATCATCAGTTAAAAATTTTATTTCACTTTAATTTTATTTTCATTTTCAGTGCTGTCAAAACTGGAAAAGAAAACATTTGCAATACAATTCCTTCTAAGCGAAGCGCCAATGACGCAATAGACTTTAGACTTTACATTTATGGAAGGGGGCAGTATCCAAACTCTTGTTTGTGTTCTTGTCTCGTTGTGTTGTTTTGTTTCTATTCATTTTAGCTTTAATTTATTCTTTAGTAGTAATTTTTGTTCGTTATGAGTTTGAGCTACTGTTTCTATTTCTTCTAATCATAAGTTTAATGTGGCCTTTACTTTTCTTTAAAGAAGTTCTTGTTCGGAAAGTTTTTAATTAATTTCTGTTCATTTTCGATTGCCAAACTTTCAGATTTTCAAAATTCCATATTTCAAAATAATTTTAATTCCAAAATAAATTAACAGCTTTGCCAAGAACTAATAAAATTAAACTGAATATTTCAAATTTAATGATATTAATTGTTGAAAGCTCACCAGCTCAGGATTTTATTTAACTCTGGGACGGATTAGACCTTTGACAATTCAATCCGCTCCTTTTTTTGCAAGTTTTTTGGAGAATTTCCCAAAACTTGGAGATAGTGAGAGCCACAGGGCTTACTGGACCGATCGGTAAATCTTGGCCTGGTTTCACTTTAATTTTCATTTTATTTTCAATGTTTTAATAATTACAAAAAAAAATATTTGTAATTCAATTCGAATTAGTAAAGCGCCAAATACACAGTAGGCCCTAAGAGCCTTTCAGACAAAGAATTTGGCTTATGTTTTCCCTACTTCAGACCGGCCATCTGACGGATTGCAATGGAGCTTACGGTCAAAAGAAAATTACCCGCAGTGTAATGTAAAAAATTACGCAATTGCGGGGCTTAAATTTGCTCAACTTTACGTCAACAGAAACGTAGAAACAGAAAAAGCCAAGACAGATAGTCTAATTGAGTGAGAGGCAAATCTGGCATAAGCCCTTATTAGAATTGTATAAAAACGATGTCACTTCATTTGTCTCATTTCATCTTGGTCTATCTTGGTCTTGGCCTATCTTTGGTCTATGTTTTACATCTACGCGTTTTACCAAAATTGTTTCAGAAGCTCAAAGAAGCTGTAGTCGAAGAAGTTTTCAAAAGAAAGTAGATGAATAAGTAGTCAGAAAGATTGTGAAAACCTGCGAATGCAATTGCATTTTTTTGGCACTAAAATGCAATTTTGAACACTTTTGAAACTTCAATTTTCTAACTTTTCTAAACTTCAAGCTTTGTTTGATCAAGTTTATTCATTTGACATCAGACAAAATTATGCACTGTTATGCATACTTTCCTATCAGTTTTTCATGAGGAGGGCTGACGGGTCATTGATTTGGTGGGGAGATATAACAAATCCCTCAAAAAGTGTTGTTTATATCAAAGTATTTTTAATTTTCTGCAAGTATTTGGACGAATATAGAAGACGGCCATGGGGAGAGGAGGTTTAGATTAAACTAGGTTTAATCCGTCTTATCCAAATCTATGGCCTTTTGTTTCTATTCAAATTTCGTAATACATCACAAGGGTTTCATTTATTCTTTTCTGTTTCATCTTAAAGCCATAGAACTAATAAATAAAGGTTTTTTTAAGATTATAATAGTAAGGGTAAGGCAAACATCTTCCTTACTATAGCCGTTTCAACATTTCTGGATTTATCAAACAGTTCATGATAACGAGCCGTAAGTAGGGAGCGGCATAGCTCAATAATAACCAAAACTCTAAAAAACGAAATTTGTATACCAATAAAAATATCAAAAGAATCAGTTTTTATGTTCATTTAAAACATATAAGTTTCATTAAGGTTAGTCTTACTCGTCAAAAGCTACAAGCCTGAGAATATTTGCCTTCTTCTGAAAAAAGGGGGAAACGCCCCTTAAAAGTTATAAGATCTTATCAAACCATCAGATTCTATGTATCAGAGATTTCTACTGTAAAGGTTTCAAGCTCCTATTTGCAAAAATTTGGAATTTTGTATTCCACATCACAAGGGTTTCATTTATTTATTTCTGTTTCATCTTAAAGCCATAGAACTAATAAATAAAGGTTTTATTAAGATTATAATAGTAAGGGTAAGGCAAACATCTTCCTTACTATAGCCGTTTCAACATTTCTGGATTTATCAAACAGTTTATGACAACGAGCCGTAAGTAGGGAGCGGCATGGCTCAATAATAACCAAAACTTTAAAAAACGAAATTTTTATCAAAAATATCAAAAGAATCAGTTTTTGTGTTAATTTAAAACATATAAGTTTCACTAAGTTTAGTCTTACCCGTCAAAAGCTACAAGCCTGAGAATATTTGCCTTTTTCTGAAAAAAGGGGGAAACGCCCCTTAAAAGTTATAAGATCTTATCACACCATCAGATTCTATGTATCAGAGATTTCTACTGTAAAGGTTTCAAGCTCCTATTTGCAAAAATGTGGAATTTTGCATTTTTTGTTAGAAGAAAGACCACAAATGCGCGTTTATTCCTTTTTTTCCTAGGGGTGATCTTATTGAACAGATGATTCTAGAACATTGGAAGAGGACTTACTTGAACGAAAATTCAAAGTTCTATTACCCTTTTTAAGTAACAAAAAAACTGGTGGGCAGCTAGCCCCCCTTCCCTGCCCGTTTCCCCCAAAATCGCCCGATCAAAATTCTGAGATAAAATGACACCCCCAGCTCCTGGAGATACTTCTTAAAGTTATAGAATTTGTCCATTGTTTACGTATAGTATGCCTACCTGTTATTGGGAAGCCTCAGACATCTTCCGGAGGCGGGTTTCCAAGGATGGTTTTCCTTGTGAAAAAAGTTTTTATTTCTTGTCCCAATTTTCTAAGAAAGACTCGTGAAACACAGGGTCTTTTAATTAGTAAATTAAATAAAAAAAAAAGTTTTTTTTTAGCTGAAAGAAAGGAGCGACATTAAAACTTAAAACGAACAGAATTTACTCCGTATATGAAAGAGGCTGTTCCCTCCTCAACGCCCCACTCTTTAAGCTAAACTTTGACTCTTTCTTTCAACCGTAATTTTCAAAACAGTAAAAAACTTTAGCTTAAAGACCGGGGCACTGAGGAGGGAACAGCCCCTTTCATATATGGAGTAATTTCTGTTCGTTGTACGTTTTAAAAAACCTTATTTTTTTTATTTAATTTCTGAACGTTTTTGAATTAATGCGTGCTTTGATTTTGGCTCTCCACACATGAATAATTAAAACAAAATTTGGATATTAATTTATTTTTTTGGCTAAGTGGCTTTCTCATGGTTTTGACCGGACGATTTTGAAAAAAAAAACAGGAGTGGGGGAGGAGGTCTAGTTACCCTCCAATTCTTTGGTTAGTTATAAAGGCAACTAGAACGTTTAATTTTTTACGAGCGTTTTTAGCAGTAAAAATATATGTAACTTACAAATTAACTTACGTAACGAACTTCTATATTCGTATTTTTTTATTACGTATATGAGGGGGTTCGCCCATTCGTCAATACCTCGCTCTTTACATTAAAGCTTAAATCTTGTCCCAATTCCTTAAGAATGACCCCTGAATCAGAAAGACCGTAGAATAAATAGTTGGAATTACTAAAAATTCTTTAACGTAAAGAGCGAGCTATTATGAGGAGGTGAACCCCTCATATGCGTAATAATTTTTGTTCGTTTTGGTTTGAATGCTGCTCCTTACTTTCAGTTGAAAAAACTTCTTTCATATTTATTTTTTCATTATTTTGCTTTTTAAATGCTGTAAAATCCTGCGCCCCCTTCATAGAAATTCTCTTCCTCCATGACAAATTCCTCCATGGATAGTTCCCTCCACATAGCCCCCTCCCCTAAAAACTCCCCCCAACCAAAAAATCCCCCTGACAACGTCTGTACTCTGTACACTTCCCAATAACCATTATTACATGTAAATACTGGTCACTGTTTGTAACTTGAAGCCCCTCCCGCGAGGACTGTGGGAGAGTAAGTCGTCCCTAAGGACATAATTATTAGATTTTGACTATGCTTAATAAAATGACTATCTCATCCGGTGACTTTGGGAAAAATGAGCGTGGGAGGGGGCCTAGGTGCCCTCCAATTTGTTGGTCACTAAAAGGGCACTAGAACTTTTAATTTTCGTTGGAGTTAGCTGTCTCGCAACATTCTAGGACCACTGGATCGATACAATTACCCCTGAAAAAAAAAAACTCGCATCCGTGATCTGTCTTCTGGCAAAAAAATACACAATTCCACATTTTTGTCGATAGGAGCTTGAAACTTCTACAGTAGGGATCTCTGAAATGCTGAATCTGATGGTTTGATTTTTGTTAAGATTCTATGAATTTTAAGGGGTGTTTCTCCCTATATTCTAAAATAAGGTAAATTTTCTTAGGCTCTTAACTTTTGATGGGTAAGAATAAACTTGAAGAAACTTATATTTTTAAAATCAGCATTAACATGCGATTCTTTTGATGTAACTATTGGTATCAAAATTCCGTTGTTTAGAGTTTCGGTTACTATTGAGCCGGGTCGCTCCTTACTACAGTTCGTTACCACGAACTCTTTGATAGGAATTTTTAAAGGTGCTAGAAACCTTACCGTGAAGAGCAAGGTATTGAGGAGGAGAGAGACCCTTTCTATACGGAATTACTTCTGTTCGTTTTGAGTTTTAATATTGCTCCTTACTTTCAGTTGAAAGAACTTTTTTTATTTAATCTGAACTGGAACTATCGGATTAGCAGATCAAAGATGTCCAGAGAAGACTGGATTTTTATTATAATTATTGAATCCTGTCTCTCCTTAGTCTCTTAAAAATAAAATAAAAAAGGAAAAAGAGGGAATGTCTTCCATCTTTTTTTTTGCCCTAGTTTGATTGCATCTTCTTTTCCTGTTCATTTTCCACATGGAAGGAAAACCAGCTTTTCCTGACGTACATTTTTTTTACAAAGATGTCGGCTGTTAGCCCGAGAGACCTGAGAAATTGAAGATATCACATTTTTCTGAAATATAATTGATGTTTTTGCAAATAAATGATTATTTATCTGGTCTTTATTGTTTATTTTAAAGATTAGAAAGGGAGATTGAATCTCTAGGACTAGAAGTTAGATTATAAACCGAGGAAATTATACAACACTAGCATAGGAAACTCAGTGAAAGTAACTGAAAATCCAGCAGCAGGCCTAGAAAATTGAACAACTTTAGTAAGGAAAATCCAATGAAAGAACTGAAAATCTAACAAACCAGATGGAAATCCAATAAGGATCTTAAAATCCAACACGCTGTTTTGTCAGCAAATTGAAAATTCAATAGTATGTGAGAACATCCGACTAGTTTGTTGTTCAACAAGTTGACAATTCGATTTTGGATATGGGAATCCAACATTTTTGCTTCTCAACAAATTCAGTATTCAATAATGATCATGGAATTCCAATATCAGCTTCAGCTGTTGAAGTTCTAATCTTGTTGTTGATAAACATTACAAACAATTTTAGTTGAATCTCAAACATTTTTTTACAGTACATGCAGCAAGGCAAATGCTGTAGGAAAACATATCAAATGAAAAGGAAAAACTCATCTAGATTTCGATTATGCAAATTACCATAGTTTTCTAGATAAAATGTTAGCAAAATAGGTGAAATTTTGGAGGTATTGAAAGTTCGGGGTGCAAGAATAGGTTTGAAAATTAATGCTAAACAGGCCGAGTCACTTGGACTAGGAATAAATGTGGGTAAATAGCTAATGTTAGGTAGCAGGTAAATCAATACGGTAGCAGGTGAATTGAACAGCTTCACGTATATGAGTAGCAATGTTAGCAAAGATAGTGGACGTATTGAAGGTGTAAAAAGAAGAATAGGCACAGGGTGTTTTTCACAGCTGAAAAAAAAAAGTTGGAATGAATAAGAGGATGGGCCTGTGAAATAAGATTAAAATATTGGAATAGTGTATTTTTCTCAGGAGATTGGTGCTAAATAGCATAGCTAAGTAGATGTTAGTAATAGTAGCAGCATTTCGCATATTTAACAATCTTCATCAAGAATGACGTGCATCATATTCTTTGGTGAAACCCCATCCCAATGATGCGACTGCGTCTTAGATTCAGCATTAATGTGTCACTAAAAACCAACATTTTTAAAGGAAAGTCTAAAAGTGCCCAAATGGTGCTAATATCTGGCAACATTGGTTATACTACCCAGATCGTGCTGGCAGGCCTTAAACTATTTAAGAAAAAATAAAAGGACTGCATCTGCATTAATTTATCAATAAACTCGCATCAAAGATGTTTAAGAAACAGCATTTATTCTTGTTTTTCTGGCACTATTTCTTCGAAGTAAACTTAAACGGTAAATGTAACGAAAATGCCGTTAAATTTATTGACTGGATTAACTTCGAATATCATTTTGAAATAATTTTAAGGTACCAAGTCTCGGCTAAATTTTTCAAAAAAAAATATGTGTTGCGTCTCTTGAAATAAAACATTTTCCTTTCAATTCATTGAGTTCCAAGAGAAGTTTGACCTTATTTTCGACAATCAATTTTCAAGGTCACGAATTACATTTCACTGTAACTTTACTTCGAGAAATGGCATAGAGACTTAATGTCTCCAGTTATGAAATTCCATGTGTAATTAGATTTAGTTCCATGCTTACACAGAATAATACAGCAGGAAATGAAACATTTTACGAACTAGAGGATTTCTAGACAAGGCTAATATAAAAAAAATCTTTGGAAAGACATTTAAAGGAAATTATTCCTTTGTAAAGTTATCTTCGCTTCGCGTATATTTAACAGTAAGCAAATATACTTTATCGTCCATCTCCAATTTCGAGATAATTTTTTTTTGTTTCCAATCTGCTTAAATATTTTTCCACCATAAGCCCCTTCGAGGCTTAGAATCTATTAACCGTTAAGTAGCGGAGAAAATAGCCAAACACAGTGTTGGCAGGTTATCAAAATAGCGTATCTGCTATTCGCTGGGAACAACCTGGGCAATCAAGTGAAAATTTTATGAAGCTTTCAATGACCTCACATTAAAGAGGTTTACGAAGTAGCGTTTTGCCTTAGTTCTTTGGCGTTTTTTTTCTTTTTTTAAGTAACCATAAAAATAAACCTAACGAAAATTGCAGATTTTGGAATATATAATGCTTTAAAGAAGGTACCCAAACTATATTTAATTGTCTTTTTTTTAGAGTTGTTTTTTTAAGAGTTTGCTTTATATTAGTCCCTATGAAAACTTGTTCGTACCCTGTGTTGGCCTCAGGGGGCTTAGACATCTTTATACTGCAAATTATCAACCCTTCCGGTGAATGATTCCTGTGATATTTATCGGTAATAGGGGGGGGGGATATAATTGAGAGATTTAAGCAACCACATTGGAAATGCAGGATACCTACAGAAAAAGTACTAGTTTAGAGTGAAAAATTATTTGTTTGTTATATCTCATAAAATACAATACTTTGTGCTAATTTTTTAATTAATTCAGGACAAAAAGGGAGCTAAGTCCAGACAGTTTCAGAAGACTCAATTTTAACATGCTTTTTTAAGGTAACACCACCAGCGTTTACTCAAAGCCTACTGTGTTTTTCGGAAACTCCCTATACATGCCAGTAGCCGTACGACTGTTAATGCTATAATCTATTAAAGCCATAAGCATAATGACTGGAGTGTAATTTCCAGTCAGAAAACGGCAGAGAGACCTTAGAACTTTATTAATGGAATTCCAAGCGTAATTAGGTTTAGTTCCTTGTTGTTGGAGAAAAACGCCGCAGGAAAAGAAACATTTTATAAACCAAGGGCTTTCAGGAAAGAGTTTATATAATAAAAGGTCCTTAATAATTCACAGAAAAGGCTCTGGTTTTAGATAGACGGACGTATTTGACTTTAAATTACATTTCCTTGATAGCAAATATTCATAATGAATAAGGCATACAATAAATATATGGTGCTAATCCCCAAAAAATCTTTGGCTTCAAAGGAGGGGTAAAACACACGAATTCTTTGAAGCTTAATTCAAAGAGAAAAATGAAAAGAAAAAGAAAAACAGAAAAAAAAGAAAATTATAAAGATTATCATCTTTAAAAATCTGTAAAAATCATCTGTAAAAAAGGAAAATATCACTCAACATACTGATTTTAATAGCTAACAGTCCAAATTGAATGATGGATTTAAGGCAACTGGGTGGATAACCTGAGAATCTCGAAATCGCAAGACAAATTAAATAAATTGACTTTAAAAAAATTAGCGTAAGATAATTAGCATCGAAGCACAGAAGTATTTTCTCAAACAAATTTAATAGATTTTAACAAAGCTCTGATTCATTTCTTCCATAATTGTTCAGGATACTCCTATCAGCTAAGGGCCTCTGAATAAAGCAAACTGTTACAACTATTATGAGCATGGAATGGTTTATTAAAGGTACCTACTTTCTTAGCGCATAAGAAATCATCTGCATAAGCTAGAAAGAGCACAAATCTTAAAACTGATACCTGGGGGACACCAAAATTCACTTCTGAGGGTGAGCGGAAAAGTGGACCAACAGAAATGCGTCTACCATTTAAATAAGGCTTAAACCAACAAAATGCAACCCCTATCGTTAACATTTGGTGCAGATGCCTTCCTGACATACGCTTAAGGAACAGTGTGATTTGTTTAAAAATTTACTCATTTAAAAAGTTGTCCTCTTTGTGCATATATTTTACAGTAAGCAAACATACTTGATATATATAATTCCTATTTAAACTCATTTTTCAGGACAAGCAAAAAGAATAATACGTTAAAGGCTGGCCATTTCCCCACCCCCTCCCCCACCCCTCGCGAAAGTGAACTAGTTTTATAAAGGGATACTTAAATATTTGATATGCGTTATGGCAGAGTAGGAACGCAAACAAAAGTTGTTGCGAGGCCATTGCTTTCTTTGAAAGTTTCGTTTAATTTATTATTAATTTTTAATTTATTTTTTTTATTTTTTTTTAATTTATTTAATTTATTTTAATTTATTAATTTATTAAATTTTTTTAATTTTTTTTAATTTAATTTTTTTATTTTTAATTTATTATAAGATTTAAGCAAGACCGGCTTTAAAAAAAAAAAAACGAATTTTTCGAGTAAGCAAAGTTAGACATTTTTATTTTACTTTTGTTTTATTTTCGAAGGCAAATCAGGGTAAAAGGCAATGACTCAGGTTAGGTTAGGATTAGGTTAGGTCAGGTTTATATCTTTTAAAACCTTATTAATTTTAGTAGCTTTCAAACACATTTTTCAAACACTTTAAAAGCAAATTTTAAAACAATTTTAAAAGGAAAAACTTCAGTCACCAAAAGCTCATTAAATGGTCACTGTATTGGATTACCCACTAATATTTTTTTAGCTATTCCATTGGGTGTAAAACCGGATAATACACTGTGACTGCGCTACCAACTAGACGTAATGTTCCCTTGGAAACATTTCCCTGTTTATTTAATCTCATTTTAATCAAAGCCCGAAGGAAGCCATTATATTATATTCTCTTTTTCAAGCCTTTTCATTTAAAATACAGTCTGTTATTTTAATAATAAAAAATTTTAGACTGAGGATGTTTACCACCAAGAAACAGACAAAACTGGAAATTTGCCTATAAGATCTGTGCAGCTATATGGTCTGTGCAGCTATCTTTAGACTAAAAGCAGATAACTCTATGTCTACACTACAAAACATACAAAATATATTCCCAATAGTTATATTTGAAGAAAGCAAAATGCAAAAAATAATACCTCAAACCCTTTTTTATACGAAAAGAAGAAAGATTATTAATCATAAGCCCAAAAACAGTGTTTTTTCAGAAATCTACAAAATTTGGGTTTTCAGCCACAGGAGTAGTATAATAATTAAGGGACATCAGTATGGAAGGAAGAGCATTGCAAGTCAAAAATGCAGATCCTTTAGATCTCCCAGATAGATTTCTAACGAATGAAGGATTTCTTTTCATATTAATTCAATTGTATTCGTGACCATGACAATTGACATCCATACCAATCAAACACACCAACTTGACTTTCCGGAAAATTTGTATACAGCAAGTCACATGCTAAAGAGAATCAAAATCCAAAAAAGGGGTTGTCATGGACAAAACTGTCGATAAACACCAGAATTGAACCCAATCACATTCAACCATACCCCATTTAACTTTCGGGCACATTTGTACTCAGTATATACAACATAAAGAGAGATTTTAAAACAAAAACAGCAATTTATCATTGACAAAAATTGTAAATTACAATTGACATTCAGGGCAATCACACTCAAGCAGACAAATTTAACTCTCAGGTGCATTTTTATACAGTATGACAAACATAAAAAGCGATTAGAAAACAAAAAGAAGAACTGTCATTGACTAAACTGTCTGTGACAATTGACATCCACATCAATTGCAATCAAACCCATGAATTTAACCTTCAGTTACAGTTTTATGCAGTATGACAAACACAAATAGTGATTAGAAAATAAAAAGGAGGACTGTCAGTGACAAAATTGTCAGTGACAATTGACCTTCACATCAATTACAGTCAAATTCATCAGTTTAATTTTCAGGCGCATGTTTTTGCAGTATGACAAACATAAAAAGTAACTAGAAAACAAAAAGAAGGACTGTCATTGCCAATATTATCATAGCACAATTGCACAAGACAACACAGCTCGGTCAAACGATCACAGGTAATCCCAATAATATGTTTGGGTATTGTCAGGGGCGTCACTTCCTATGGTACATGAGGCCAACTGCCCCTCCCAGACCTATGTTTATCCCCTTCCCCCCTTCCAGCTGAAATCTAGTTTTTTTCCAAAATCTTGTCCAAACTAAGATAAACCTGAATAATCAACAGAAACAGATCGGTTTTTTAGTACTTATTTACCTTTATAGAACTATATAGTACTTTTATATTGATAATAGTACCTTTATGATGCCAAAATGGCTTATTTTATAGTTTTCACTGTCATTTTCAGTTGATTTGGGAAAATTAACGCAAATTTGCTCCCCCCCCCCAGGATTTTGACAAAGTTACGTTACTCGATACTGTTGGTCATTCAAAATGTGGTCAGCATAGTGGAAAACTATTTGAATTAAATGATGAACTCCTGGTAAAATCTTATTCTTAAGAAAAGTTTCTTTTCAGGGCAGTTCAAAGTTTCTATTGCCTAACAATCCATAGACTAAAACTATTTGGCGTCGCATTGTACCTTTAAAAGTATAATTTCCTTTCACCATCGAGCGAATTAAAAAAGAAATATATAACCAAATAACAGAAAAAGGTTAGCTAATGGGTCCTATATAAAATTCTTTGAAAGCTGTAGATTAAGATCCAAGATTATCGAACAAGTTTCCTTAACTTGTTTAAGCCGTTGTATTCTATCTTATTTGGCTCATGTAGTTTCCAAGTTTACATTTTTTCAAACAGTTTGCGGTAACGAACTGTAGTGAGGAGTGACCCAGCTCAATAGTAACCGAAACTCTAAAAAATGGGATTTTGATACCAATAGATACATAAAAAGAATCGCATTTTAATGCTGATTTTGAATATATAAGTTTCATCAAGCTCACTCTAACCCATAGAAAGTTACGAGCCTGAGAAAATTTGCATTATTTTTGAAAATAGGGGAAACAACCCATAAAAGTCAACGACAATCACACCATCATATTCAGCGTATGAGAAAACTCTACTGTAGAAGTTTTAAGCCCCTATGTACAAAAAAAAATGGAATTTTGTATTTTTTTGCCAGGAGACAGATTACGGATGAGTGCTTATTTGTTGTTGTTTTTTCCCAGGGGTGATCGTATCGATCCAGTGGTCCTAAAATGTCGTGAGAGGGCTCATTCTAAAGGAAATTGAAGGTTCTAGTGCTGTTATCAAGTGATCAAAAATCAGAGAGCACCTAGGCGCCCTCCCAAGTACATTTTCCCAAAAGTCACCGGGTCAAAATTTTGAGATTGCCATTCTATTCAGCTTAGTCAAAAGCCTAATGACTATGTGTTTGAGGACAACTTAATCCCCCACAATCCCCGAGGGAGGGGCTGCAAGTTACAAAATTTGACCATCGTTTACATATAGTAATGGTTATTATGAAGTGTACAGACGTTTTGAGGGGGACTTTTTAACGTTTGGGTGGGGGAGTCGGGGGGAGGGGGTTATGTGGGAGTATCTTTCCATGGAGGAATTCATCATGAGGGAAGAAAATTTCCATGAAAAGGGCGCAGGATTTTCTAGCATTATTAAAAAAAAACACTGAGAAAATAAATTATATCTTTTTTCACCTGGAAGTAATGAGTAGCATTATAACTTAAAACGAACATAAATTATTACGTGTATAAGGGAGTTCGTCTCCTCCGAAATACCTTGCTCTTTACGCTAAAGTATTTTTAGTAATTTCAACTATTTATTCTACGGACTTTGTGATTCAGGGGTCATTCTTAAGCATTTGGGATGCAATTCAAGCTATAGTGTAAAGAGCGAGGTGTTGACGAGGGAGAAAACCTCCTCATATGCGTAATAAAAATACACAATAATAGAAGTTCGTCACGTAAGTTAATTCGTGACGAACTTCTAGTGATGTTTATTACTAAGAAAAACGTTCGTGCAAAAAATAAGAAAATATCTAGTTGCATTTTTAAGTAACCGAAAATCGGAGGGCAACTAGGCCTCCTCCCCCACCCCTTTTTTATCAAAATCGTCCGATCAAGACTGAGAGAAAGCCATTTAGCTAAAAAAAATATGCAAATTTCGTTTTAATTATTCATGTGCGGTGAGCGAAAATCAAAAAAATATATTAATTTAAAAACGTTCAGAAATTAAATAAAAAAAAGGTTTTTTGAACTGCAAGTAAGAAGCGACATCAAAACTTAAAGCGAACAGAAATTATTCCGTATATGAAAGAGGTTCTCCCCTCCGCGACGCCTCGCTCTTTACGCTAAAGTTTGTTTTATTGTTTTAAAAAGTAGAATTGTGACAATGAGTCAAACTTTAGCGTAAAGAGCGGGCCATTGCGTAGGGTAGAACCACTTTCATATACCAAGTAATATCTGTTCGCGTCAAGTTTTTCTGTCACCCCTTACTTGCAATTTAAAAAACTTGTTTTTATCTTTAATTTTTTGTTCAGATTGAGCTTGTCTTCTATTCTCGCGTAAAGACATTCCTGGAAATTAGAGCTTTTGATTCTGAGCGAAACATGTGGATGTCTTCAATATTTTACTTGTTTCAAACTTACTCCTAATGCGAGGAATAGTCCACTGTCTCATCGAATGATCTTAAATTCAAGTCCAAATTGCATATGAACTTTTACATTTTCAGAAATTGTTTCTGAAAATCTTTATCTTCAAAACTTTATCCGTTCTTTTATAGCTGTTCGTAATCTCTCTGTCTTTATAGAAATCAATTGTCTTCACAAAAAGACAAAAAAAGTAATAGACGAGAGAACGAATAGGTGATAATGTCTGTGAGATGTTAGGAATATATGTATAAAAAAAATCCCAAATAGAAAGACTTACCAAGGATCCCTGCAAGTCTGTTGAAACTCTTCATTCTTGTATACTCAATGAACGACTTCATGACTATGTCAGGGGTGCATCTTCCGTCAGCAGTATGAAGAACTAACTTATAGTTTGTCAATATGTTTCCGTCATTATTTATAGCTTCAATAGCTAGTCTTGCAGCTGAAAAATGAAAATAAAATTTTTACTTTTTGGTAAGCATATTTACAACACTTTGGCTACATACCCGTGTTGGGTAGCACTTAAGTTATGAAGGATAACAAGTCGATCCTTTCCGTTTTTAGCGGTATATAGGTGTCATATTTGGAGGACGGGGAGAGCTAGGCTTTTGATCCCCCCAAAAGTACCCCTTCCCCTGGAAAATACACCCCTACAAAAAACCACCCCCACCCCAAAAAGAATCCCGTGGAGAATTTTCCTGGGGGTACCCTCCGCGGGGAGGTGTTTTCAGGGGGGATTTTCTGGGGGGCTTCTCGCCGGCTCCCACGACGGTTGCTTAACAACAAAAAAAAAAAAATACCTAAGTTATTACCTCTTGGTAAGCATGTTTAAATTATTATGGCTGTATACCTTTAACGGGTAGCATTTAACCCTTAAAACAATGGTTCTTTGGCTATTAAAAAATAATCCCCTCTGGAAAATAAAAATACACCCCCACGGAAAATGACCCCTGAAAATAACCACCCCCCGAAAATACCCCCTCCCCCCGTGGGAAATAACCCCATGTGGAAAATATCCCCCTTACTGAGGGGAAACCGTCCCGTGGAAAATATATCGTCGCTGAATGAATGTTATTTCTAAAAATTTACTTTCCCCTGAAAATTTCCCCTCCTCCTGGAAAATACACCTTTGCAAAGTGCCCCCCCCCCAGAAGATTCCTGAGAAGAAGTTTCCTGGGGGTATTTTCCGCGTGGAGGGGGTATTTCCTAGGGGGCTCCCATCGCCAGCTCCCATGGACGGTTACTTATAAAAAAATACATAAGTTGTTACCTTTTGGTAAGCATGTTTATACTAATATGGCTGCATACCTTTAACGGGTAACATTTAACCCTTAAAAGAATGGTTCTTAGATTTTGAAAAATAAGCCTCCCTCGAAAATAAAATTACATCCCCACGGAAAATAACCACTGAAAATAACCCCATGTGGAAAATATCCCCTCGCTGAGGAGAAACCGTCCCGTGGAAAATAAGTCATCACTGAAATATATTATTTCCGAAAGTTTACTCCCCTGAAAATTTTCCCACACAATCCCCCCCTCCTGCAGAAAATTCCTCGTGAAAAATTTCCAAATGTTTCCCAATAACAGATACTATCTCAAGGCAATGAACAAATTACAAAACTTAAAAGGGGACTTAAACTTCTACAATGGGTTTTGTAGTTTGGAAGGGAGGGAGATTTCTCAAAGGGCGCGTCTTAATGCCAAAACATCCCAGCTCTCATTGAACCATCAGATAAATACACAATTAGTTCTAAGGAAAAGACAAGGGGAGGTAAAAATTGATGCATGATCCCCAACCGAAGGAGGATTTTCTGCGATTTCTTCCGGGAGAGCCGTATTTTCCGCTGGGGGGGTATTTTCCGTGAGGGGGGGTATTTTCCGCACGTGTTTTTTTTCCTGGGGTTGTTTTCCACAAAAGTGTATTTTCCACGCGGGGTATTTTCCATGGGAGGGGGGAGGTTTCCGGAGGGGTAAGTGCTAGCCACCAAAAAAAACATAGCTTGAGCCTTTTTTTATTTTGAATGGCATTCAGAATGGCATAAAATTTTAATTAGTTAGTTAGTTTTAAGTTTAATTTAATTTGCAGATTGGTATAAATTTGGCAGAAGGTAAAAATTCGCTACTGGTATCATGACTTCAACTGCTTTTGGCTACAACAGTACATCAATAAATTATTGCCTACATCAGTAAAGGATAGGAAAATTAGCTTTAACTATATAAAAATAGCTTTCCTATGTTAATACGCACATACCTAAGGTCTGATTTTGTTTATCAAACAGTTCGTGGTAACGAACTATAGGCCAAGTAAGGAGCGATGCGGCTCAATAGTAACCAAAGTCTAAAAAACAAAATTTTGATGCCAATAGATATATCTAAAAAAAATCAGCTTATTATGCTGATTTCAAATACATAAATTTCATTACGTTGAGTGTTGACAGTCAAAGGTTACGAGCCTGATATAATTTCATTATTTTTAAAAAGGGGGGAAACACCCCTAAAACACCCCTTTTGTCAGAAGAAATATGACGGATGAGTTCAAATTCGTAACCATACTGAAAAAAAATCGTCAAATTAAGAAAAAACCTTTTCGAATGATGATTCAGGGGGTATCAAACAGTTCGTGGTAACGAACTGTAGTAAGGAGCGACCTGGCTCAATAGTAACCAAAACTCTAAGAAATGGAATTTCCTTCTTCCTTCTCAACGCCCCGCTCTTTACGCTAAAGTTTTTTACTGTTTTAAAATGTAGAGTTAAGCGAAGAGTCAAACTTTAGCGTAAAAAGCGGGGCGTTGAGGAGAAAAGACCCCTTTCATGTACGGAGTAATTTCTATTTGTTTTAAGTTTTAATGTCGCTCCTTACTTTCATTTGAAAAACTTGTTTTTTTTATTTAATCCTAGGTAGGCATAGGCAAGTTAACGTGAGCTTCAAAGTAAGGATTGAGGTACATTTTCATTATGTTAAATGATGCAGCTGATTTACATTGATGTTAAAAAAGAGGATGTGGTGGAGGCTCTTCTGGTTCTATACACCCGAGCCAAAATCTTATCACTTGGACAAAATGAATGAAGAGGAAGCTTCTTCATCATGCAGAGTTGTTTGCACTGATTATACTGATGGTATCAAACATAACGCAGTCCTTTGTTTCAGATAGAAAGTAATCTTTCAGTACTTAGTATTTCCCCTTTCTAAAAATGGTACCATGGAAAGTAATTTGACATTGCAAAATTTTCTCCTAGGAACGACATTACAAAAGGATCCTTCTTAAGCAATTAGAATGAAAATAAAAGACTGCATGTAAAGATCGTTCTGTTATGGAGCTTTAACTACTCCCAAAACAAAATTATTTCTTACACGTGCCTTCCTTTAGTCAATATCTAAGAAATGAATCAAAAAGAGAAAGAATGATGCAAGAAATAAAAGCTTAGGAAGGAAAATTAAAAGGAGCATTTCAAGGCAAAGTGACAATTTAAATTATTGTGACATATTAAGATAAACAAATGTTTAAAGTGTGCTTTTTGGTTATTTCGGGACTACTTTGAGATTCAAAGTGGCGGATATCATTTTTTTTTTGGGGGGGGGGATAGGAATTAAAGAAACTAAAAGATCGTATTAAAGAAATACCAATATTCAAGAAATACGTACAATTGAAGAAATACGAATAATTACGGTATCAGTATTGAAGCTCCGCACGTTATCCATCTGCGTACAATCTTCTTGAATTTGAGAAGTTCCAGTTCAATTAGACCACAGACCTAAGCTATATACTTGCCGTTTACTACAGACTACCCAAGCAAATTAATCAGCCAAAATTGATTTACTAATAGCCATTTTACTGTAAAAGAGTATAGTTTCATCAGGTTTTCGGTAATTACCAAGAATGGTAGTTATCAAGGCTAACGTAATGTTGTATCATCTATTTTTGTTCTTCCCGTTATGGAAAAATATCTTAGAAACCCTTGCCGTCACTCAGGGCCACATCCAGGGAGGGTGGGTAAGATAGGGGGTATACAAAAATGAATACAAACAAATTTTGATACGTTTTTTTATTTTTTTCACACCCGCCCCTCCAACCCAAAGACAGATCTTTTTGTACCCCCATCCCCCGAAAAAAAATAATGGATACGGCCCTGCTGTCACTGCAAATGTTTCAGGCTTCAAAAACGCAGTTTCACAGGCATTTGGCGGCCAGCAATGCAGGAGGACTAGGACGACAAAATGACCCAAATTACATTTGAATTCATTGCCCAGTTGCAACTTACATTGAAATGGAATTTTATATATATATATATTTTTTAAATATGATTATCATATTGACTCTTTTGTTGTTATGTTATCGTATTTTTGTATCATATATCGTTTATTATGGTTAAAGGACGATATTGAAATTTGATAATCGTAAGCCTTTTTTTCTTCACTCTAGACAAAATGTTTAAGATGACTTCACGATGAACTTTCTTGAAAAATTCCTCATATAGCTATAAATGACTTTCTAAAACAAGTAAGGAGTAGTTTCATTCCAATCCCTGGTAGCTTCCTTAATCATGGCTGCTGCGGTAGCTGCAACCTAGTAAAGGATCCTATTAATCGCAATCAGATCCCTTGCTGAGACTTGACTTTTTGAGGTAGCCTCAAAGAACAATTCAGGAAACTAAAAACTGAGGCATTGGGTGCAATTTCACAATCAGCCCCTAAGACAATCAAAGGAACTCCAAAGATCCATGTTCAGCCTGTGTCAGAGTGAGTTCAACCTGTAAGAGCTTCCTGTATCTGCGTATAACCAAAATTCGTTAAGTGCTATCGCAATCAGCACTCCCATGAAAATTTTAACAAGACATACTGAAGGAATTCTTCTTCTTGTGTAAACTACACCGTGCACACTGCTAGGATGGATATCTTCCACTCTTGATAAGGGAAGTTGTGAACTTCCGTGGACATCAAATGCGGCTTATACCATTTTTTTGGCTTCAGAGAGATTTCCTTGACCACGCACTTTTCAACACGCTCCATTCTTTATGAGCCCCACTCTTTGAGGGAGCTTCTTGCATTCGGATCTTTCATATTTTTCAACGAGCCTATATTGCGGTAGAGTTTCGAAAAGTATATTTTCTAACTGTGATTCAACTGTGTTTTTGGCGTGTAGAGACACTGTACCTACCATATACAAAATGAAGACGAATGGGTTACTCATTGAAGGCCACAAGCCCGGTCAAAAAGTGGCGTAATACTTTTTCTTTCGCTCATGTGCATAGAATCTTAGCTCCTGACTTACCTGGTACTAATCCTGCAGCTGTGTAGCCATCGCCTGTAATTGGAAATATTCCTCCAATTTCAATTTCTGGTTTCTGTCGAGCGATTTCAGGTATCCAATGCTTCCACAACTCTTGACCTTCGTTATTCAACCATTCACAGGCAATTTTGGAAATGTCTTGACCTCTTCTTCTATTGTATAGATTCAAGAGACGACCATAGTCTGACTGATGGAAGTATACATTTTGCACAGCCTGTAAAAGGACTAAGATTAATAATGGATTAAATGATCAGTTACGTTTTGAAAGCAGAAGTAATCTTTAATGGGCATGAGTGGAAGTTTGTGTAGACTCTGGAGGGTTCGCCAGGAATAAAACTTAGACAAAATTGTATGATTAGCCAATGCTCAGATATTCACTTGAAAAAGCCTTACAGACTCATAATATTGGTTGGTAAACGAAGATCTTTACTGAACTTAAATATTAAGATTACACTTTGGACAATCTTTCTTCGGAGCCTATTCGTGGTTTTAAAATCGAAGATCGACTGTCTCAGTGAACATCAACTATTTTCAATATTAAATAGAACTGATGTTACACCGACTATCAAACAGTTCGTGATAACGAACTGTAGTAAGGAGTGACCCGACTAAATAGTAAACGAAACTCTAAAAAACTGAATTTTGATACTAAAAGATACATCAAAAGAATTAGATTTTCATGCTGACTTTAAATATATAAATTTCATCAAATTTAGTCTTTGTTATCAAAAGTTAAGAGCCTGAGAACATTTGCCTTATTTTAGAAAATAGGGGGAAACACCCACTAAAAGTCATAGAATTTTAACGAAAATCACACCATCGCATTTAGCGTATCAGAGAGCCCTATTGCAAAAATTTCAAGCTCCTATCTACAAAAACGTGGAATTTCGTATTTTTTGCCAGAAGACAGATCACGGGTGCGTGTTTATTTGTTTTTTTGTTGTTTTTTTTTTTTTTTATCCCAGGGGTCATCGTATCGACTAGGTGGTCCTAGAATGTAGCAAGAGGGCCCATTCTAACGGAAATGAAAAGTTCTAGTGCCCTTTTTAAGTGACCAAAAAGATTGGAGGGCACATAGGCCCCCTCCCACGCTCATTTTTTTCCCAAAGTAAACGGATCAAAATTTTGAGATAACCACTTTGTTCAGCATAGTCGAAAACCATAAAAATTATGTCTTTGGGGATGACTTACTCCCCCACAGTCCCCGGGGGAGGGGCTGCAAGTTACAAACTTTGACCATTGTTTACATACAGTTATGGTTATTGGGAAGTGTACAGACGTTTTCAGTGGGATTTTTTTTGTTGGGGGGTTGATGGGAGGGGGCTATGTGGGAGGATCTTTCCTTGGAAGAATATACCATGGGGGAAGAAAAATTCAATGAAAAGGGCGCAGGATTTTCTAGCATTACTATAAAAAAAATGAAAAAATAAACATGAAAAAGTTTTTCAATTGAAAGTAAGGAGTAGCATTAAAACTTAAGACAAAAGAGATTATTACGCATATGAGGGGTTCTTCTCCGCCTAAGTACCTCACTCTTTATGCTAAAGTATCTTTAGTAATTTCAACTATTTATTCTATGGCATTTCTTTCAGGGGTCACTCTTAAAGAATTGGGACAAAACTTAAGCTTTATTGTAAAGAGCGAGGTATTAACGAGGGGACAAACCACCTTATATACATAATAAAATATAAGAATATAGGAGTTTGTTACGTAAGTTAATTCTTAATTTACGTATATTTTTTACTAATAAAAACTTTGTTAAAAATTAAAAGTTCTAGTTCCCTTTTTAAGTAACCAAAAAATTGGAGGGTAACTAGGCCTCCTTCTCCACCCCTTATTTTTCAAAATCGTCTGATCAAAACTAAGAGAAAGCCATTTAGCCAAAAAAAGAATTAATATGCAAATTTATTTTAATAATTTATGTGCGAAGAGCCAAAATCAAACATGTATTAATTCAAATCGTTCAAAACGAGAGAAAGAGTCAAACTTTAGCGTATAGAGCGGGACGTTGAGAAGGGAATAGCCCCTTTTATACACGGAGTAATTTCTGTTCGTTTTAAGTTTTAATGTCGCTCCTTACTTTCAGTTAGAAAAACTAGTTTTTTTATTTAATCTATTAACAAGAGGCGGTTCCAACGACAATCGGTACTAAATTTCAGCTATTGTGATTTTACTTTCAAGGATCTTATCCGGTAGAAATGTGGTTTCACGATCGAGGACCGCCGAGATTAAAAATTCTTATGTTCCAGCTCCAGACTTCACATCCTTTATAACAATCTGGATGATCGCTGGGAAATATCTTATAAACTCATAATCTTGAATGAAAGAACTAGCGTTCCCCCAGCTATCTAGATTAATAAAAGACAGTTCCCAACAAAATCGAGATGGCATTTTAGCTAAACCGGTTTTCCTTCAACGATCTTTCGCCGGGGCAAGATTATGGCTTCAAAATCAAGAATCACAATTGAGAATTTAAAAAATTGTAAAAACTGACGTCTGGGAGCTATATAGAATTAAAAATAAAACTGCTTTTACGACAATAAAAATTGAGTCTAACTATCCTTATTATACTTTCGAGAATGTTTCTCTAGGGCAAGTTTGCGGTTTGAGGGTTGCCTAGATTAGGTTTTTTTATCCTCACGTGCCAGTCTTCAAATCCTTTTCGACAATTTTGATGGTCGCTTTAAAAAGCTCATAATCTTGATTATAAGAACTATGGCTCCCCGAATTATCTAGATTAACGAAAGGCAGTTCCAACGGCAACAGAGATAGAATTGTAACTAATCTGATTTTCCTTCAGTGATCTTTCTCCGGGCAAGATTACTGTTTAAAATGTAGAATTGCAAAATATAAAATCTTTGGTTCCAGCGCCAATCTTCAACTCGTTTTCAACAGTTTGGGTACTTGCTGGAAGACACCTTTTAAACTTATAATTGCTGTTGTGAAAACTGACTCCCGGCAACCAAATGTATCAAGAAAAAGATGTTCCTGGCAGCAATCAGCATTGAGTTTTAACTATCCCGATTATACTTTCAAGAATATTTTTTTGGGGCAAGATTGTGTGTTTACATTTGAGGATTGTCTAGAGTAGGGTTTTTATCTTCCCGTGCTCGTCTTCAATTCCCTTCCAACAAATTGGATGGTCGCTTGAAAACATATTAAAGACTTATAATTATGATTCTTAAAACTACCGTTCTCCCAGCTATCTAGATTAATGAAGAGCAGTTCCAACAACAACCAAGGTAGAGTTTTATATACACCAATTTTCCTTCAACGATCTTTCTCATGGACCAAATCGAGGTTTTAAAATCGAGAGTCACAAAATCCAAAACTCTTTGGTTTCAGCTTCAATCTTAATTTTTTTTTAAAGTCTGAATACAGAAAAAACTTTTTAAAATTATAGTTGTGAAAACTGATATTCCATCAACAGTCAACTATATACAGTAGTTTAAGAAAAAGACAGTTCTGACAGCAATCGAGACTGAGTTTTTACTATCGATATTATTAATACTATCGACAATATTTTCCTGGGCAAGATTATGGCGCTGACCTCTTTCGCGGACGACACTGCGATAACAGTAATTGGTAGTTGTCTTTACGCAGTTTTATAGTTGGTAGTTCCCTGGCAGTTAATACATCTAAAACAAAATAAAATTATTTTTAGTAGAACGGGTAGGTTACTTTATGATAATAGTACCATATTTTTGGACATTTTCCCGTTAAACAAGTTCATGAAATTAGGTATTTGGGATTTTATTATTGATATTCTTGTCAATCTTTCCCTAGGGCAAGATTATGGTTTTACGATTGAAGGTTACCTAGATTATGGTTTTTGATCTTCCACTGCCAGTGTTCAATCCCTTTTCAATAGTCTGAATAAGCGCAGGAAGACACAATATAAAGTAATAATTTCTGTCAAAAAAACTGATGTTCGATCGAATTTATTGATCAAGAAAAGACAGTTCTGACAACAATCGAGATTCATTTTTAACTATTCCGGTTATATTTTCGAGAATCTTTCTCTAGGGCAAGCTTGTGGTTTTATGACTGAAAATCACCTAGATTAAGGTTTTTATCTTCCAGATCCAGTCTTCTAATCCTTTTTGACAATCTGGATAGTCGCTGAAAAATTCTTAGAAGATCATAAACTTAATTCCAAAAGCTGAAGTTAAACCAACTATCTAGTTTAGCGAAAAACGAATCTGGCGGCAATCCAAATTGAATTTTAACTACCCGATTTATGTCTCCTTTTCAACTTTTCTTCTTTGAGAAAATGACAAAAAAATTAAGATATAAGTTTAAGCATTTAATCTCATTTTTTACTTATTGACAGTGAAGGATTGCTGTAATTTCGGAACATGAAATCTAACCATGCTTTTTAACTTAATAAAAATCAGCCTTCGGTAGGGAAACTCAACTCAGAACAAATAGCTTGCGGGATTCGTTCCCCAAGTAAAGTCTTTTGTTTTTATTATTAGTTAAAGATCCTTAATGGACCTCTAGTATATTTTCTTAGGCAGGATACAGAGGCTGATTGTAAAAGAAAATATTATTTTAAACGTGATGAAACTTTCCATCCAGTAGAATAAAGTAGCAAAAATATTAGGAATTTGCAGGCACTATCTGAAGTGGAATGTCTGATTTGGGGAATTGCGCAAAATAATTCGGGTATCTTTTTTTTCATGAGCTAGTGTTTTGGACGGGGTAATACAGTATCTGAATGATTCATAAATTAGTCACAATATTTGGAATATTGCCAGGTAATTCGTCCTCATAGTGCTTTAAGGTTCAAAATGAACTTTTTTTTTTTACCAAAAATAATGAAAGTCCAAGTATTTCAACCTCATATCCAGGAGGCCTTATCAGGGGAAAAATACAATAAAACCTTAGCTGAAACAAACATAAGGAAACGGACGAGAAAAAAAAAACAATAATACACAAAACCAAAATGAAAAAGGTAAAGAAAATTCAAATCTATACAAAGTCCAACATGATTTTATCGTTTTTATTTGATTGGTATTTTTTTTTTATTTTTTCTCGCCCCTTCTTTATATGTTTGCTTAAGCTAAGTTTAAGCAGAAGTTGTACCTGCTCTTTCAATATTTTCATTTCGTTTTAGTTGTAAACGGAAAGGTATTATTTTAAAAAAAATTTTACACTAAGGTGAAACTGGATATTAGACCAAAATGTTGCACTCTTAACATTTGACCCTAGGGAAAAACCCCACTAGAGCCAATTAACGTTCTCAGCGAATTCAAATTAACTGAGAGGAGAAAAAAAAGTACAATCCTTGAAAACACAAGAATTCATGATTTTGTATGGTAAATAAAGAGTGGTCCTCGTCAATAGTAAATAAAACATAGGATTTTGAAGAAAAAAGTCCATGCATTAAACTGATTTAGTTTGCTTACTGGTATATACAATTTAGTCAATTTATCAGTTATGACCATGCATTGGGTGGAAGGTATTTATTTCGGGCATTTGTCAGTGTTCCATTTCCAATTTTAGAAGATCAGGGAAAAGTATTGGATTGCTAGGGATATGTAACAAAATTTCGGTGACAAAAATGGTATTAAAAACAGAGATGTTCGTACAAGTGCGTCAAAAGTGGGTTCAAAATCTCTTTAGGCAACAGCAGCACCTCATAGATTTTACCACCCAGTAGATTTCTTTTCTCAGGGAAGATTTCTTCTCCTCTTTTGCTGAGAAATGTCTTTCTCCTTTAGCAGATGATGGTATGATCGTATAATACTCGCAGAAAAAGCCCTTTTGCCATGGGATACAACCCTAGAGTACTCATCTCTGTATTTCTGTCATTGAAATAATTCAACTTCCGCACTTCATCAACTTTCACCGACTCCATGTCTTTCCCCTGACGCAAATGACGATAAAGTCGTGCTATCCTCGAAGAAAGAGCCTTTCACCGTGGGCCGTGGGATACAAGCCTAAGGCACTAACTTTCTGTTTCTGTCATTGAATAATTCAAGAACTGCACTTCGTCAGTTGCATCACCGTCAAAGACTTTCTCACCGAGACCCACACAAGAATCACTATGGAAATTTATTCAACCTATATCTGTCAGGTAGGTACAATCTGTCGGTGGAAGGTACAGATTTCAGGCCCTTTACCAGTGTTGCATTTCCGATACTGGAAATTCAGGAAAAAGCATTGGATTATTGAGAATATAAGACGGAATTTCGTTGACAAAAATGTTAATGTGAAAATAGAGATACTCGTACAAGTACGTCAAAAGTGGCTTCGAACTAATTCATATATTTTGCCGTCCAATAGATTTCTTTTCTCAGCGAAAATTGTCCCTCCTATCCTATTAAATATGCCTTCCCCCTAAAGGAGATGATAGCAAAGTCGTGTTATATTCGCAGGAAAGGCTTTTCACCGTGGGATGAGATACAACTGGGTACTCAACTCACTGTCTCTGTCATTGAAATATTTCAAAAACTGCACTTTTTCAGATGCATCATTGTCAAAGACTTTCTCCCCGATTCTTGCACAAGAATCCCTGCCGAAATAAGAAACTTCTTCCACCGATCAAGTTCTAACACTTATATTTTTTTATATTTTTTATATTATATTAATATTTATTTGTAGTTCTTAAATTCCTTCGTTAATTTTACTTCCAGCATAAACAGCTTTGACTTGTGATCAATGTTGCGTTGTTATGAGATCAAGTTGTTAGCTTCAATGAACATCTTGCTCAATTTATCAAGTTGTTAAAAATTGCGAAGTTACAAACCCAAGTTTTTATTTCTAACGAGGGAGCGTAAATTGCGTTTTTGTATCGGATACGACGGATAACATTGCCAGGGAGACAGAGGATACAGTCGAAAATGTCTAACCAAAATGCGCTATGGGAGAAGTTATGCAACATTTTGACAAGGGTTGCTCTCTTCTTCAAGGCACTTCCAACAATACAACTGCATATGTTATGCAGTTGATGCAAAGTTATGCAATATTTTGACAAGGGTTGCTCTCTTCTTCAAGGCACTTCCAACAATACAACTGCATATGTTTTGTCAAAAGATGTTATTAAATATATTCCGTATTTTCCTTCAAAACCGAGTAATAGTTGTAGTTCTTTACTAGAGGGTATTTGTAGTGACCTAATATAATAAAATATACATTCCCATTGCCCCTCGCAAATAAAAACATTTGTCAGAAAACTTAGAAATTTTTGGAGAAGAAAGACGCTATAACATGTAATCCGTCAATGACGTTGAAAAGGGAAATTCTAGTGTCCCAATATATGATCATCAAAAGCCGTAGAGGCAATAGATTTGAATATATTTACTATTACTCATAATTAGCCTTTACACTAACGTTGATCCTCATTTTGAATTTATCAAAAATGATCTTGGTTTTTTTTGTCCTCAACCACTGCAATAGTTGCTGCAAACTGCTCATTTCTTCGGATTACTTAAGATTAATGTTCCCCTCCTCAACGCCTCACTCTTTACACTAAAGTTATTTATTGTTTTAAAAAGTATAGTTGTGAGAAGAAAAAACTTGTTTTTTTATTTAATAATATCAATGAGGCTAGTAGCTGGTTTCTTATTGAATCGGGAGTGAAGAAGAATTGTATTCTACCCCAAGTTATGTAAACCATTTTGATGAATTTTTTCCTAAGGAACACAGAGAAGGCTGTGTGATAGCATGTAATCAGATTTAAATTATGCTTATGATTTGAATGCCCTAGATGAAAATGCCGGGAAAATGAAAGAGTTTATGTTGTTTCGATATTTCAGGCTGCAAGAATAGGTCTGGAACTTAATCATAAGAAGGCCAAGTCACTTAGACCCAGGAACAAATGAAGGTGAAGAGGTGATGTTAACTGATATTAAAGATGGTAAATGCAGTGAAGATGTTAAAAGTAGAGTGGCCATAACCTAGGCTGCTTTCCACAGTAAAAACAAAAAAAAATTGGAAGAATAGGAAGCCAAGTCTGCAATCCATATTAGAATATTAACTGGGGAGTCCTAAGCACTAATGTTAGGTGGTTCACGAATATGCCAAAAGAAAACGACACAATGTTGTGTTCTTTTTATTGAAGTCAGTGAGAACAAGACTATAATTGGTTTTCAAAACACTTCCAAAGACTACCCTTGAAAAAAGGTTCGACGATTTACATTTCCTTCGTTTCGACCAAAAGTCTACTGATTTTAAGCAACCTTTGCAATTTTTTAGAACAAAGCAATCGAAACACTGTACCTGAATTATGTTTCAAAACCAAGAAGCGTAAGTCTAAATAGGAACAGTCTAGTAACAGTAAAGCTATGTTACATGATGGTGAAAATTGTTACATTATTAGGATGAACAAAGGAATTCCCTGCTTTTGCTTCAAAAGCAAAATCAATAACTTGATTATTAGATTGCATGTTTCAGCATAAAAAGATAAAACAGCTTGGTAGTGTTGACCCCCTGCATTTGGAATTAGTTCTGATTATGGTACGGCTGAGATTGCAACTTGTATATCATCATGACTTGTTGCCAATATCAATACACATCCTTTGTCCTCGTGAACAGTCAGCCAGGAGAAAAAAAATTTGAATTTTACTGCTTTCTCATATTAAAAATTCGCCTTTCATGATATTACTTCCCTGATTTCAGAGAGAAGAAAATTTAAATTCAAGTTTTTAACTCATAATATGAGGATACCACATTTGATGTCATTCTTAGTTGCGTCTTGGATGTCAGGGTATACAGATAACCATTAAAAAAAAGCTGCCCTCGGTATTTTTCAGGATTTCAGAATACTTTTCTTCCCTTATCTCAGAGAATCGAGGGAGTAAAGCTCTTTCATGAAAAAAGAAGTGTGAAAGAGAGACGAGATCATTAGCAGTTTCTGATAAATTACAGTTAATTGAGACTGTCTTAATTGAGTCAGCTTTATTTGCTCTTCAAAGGAAATGAATGCTGCACAGGCTTATAGCTAAGGTCTAATTCCCTCCCCACGCCTTAGCAGAATGAACGCTGACATAAAGGCAACCGGAATGGGATAAAACAAATTTTTCACAATGCCTCAAGAATGAAAGAGCTTTTTAATGCACATTTCTCTTAAACAATGATATTAAATATTCCAATGTTTTAAAAGGCAGTTGGTAAACAAAGCACTTGCAATTATCCATTCATACATTTATTAGACTCGTATATTCTATCGCTAAATCCCTATAAAATTTAGTGTAAAGAGCGTAGGGTTGAGGAGCCAGCTGCCTTCCTCATGTGAAATAATTGTTGTTCTTTTTTAAGTTTTATCACCACTCTTTACTACCAAAAAAACATACAGAAATTACTCCGTATATAAAGGGGCTTTTCCCTCCTCATTGCTCCGCTCTTTATGCTATAGTTTGACTCTTTCTCTCAACTTTACTTTTTAAAACAGTAAAAAACTTTAACGTAAAGAGCGGGGTGTTGAGGAGGGAAAAGCCCCTTTAATATACGGAATAATTTCTTTTCGTTTTAAATTTTAATGTCGCTCCTTACTTTCAGTTAAAAAACTTGTTTTTTTTCATTTAATTTCTGAACTTTTTTGAATTAATACATTTTTTTATTTTGGCTGTCCGCAGACGAATAATTAAAACGAAATTTGCATATTTGCAAAATATTGTCCGCAGACGAATAATTAAAACGAAATTTGCATATTATTTTTTTCTTTTTGGCTAAATGGCTTTCTCTTAGTTTTGATCAGAAGATTCTGAGAAAAAAGGGGTGCAGGAGGAGGCCTAATTGCCCTCCAATCTTTTGGTTACTTAAAAAGGTAACTAGAACTTTTGATTTTATATGAACGTTTTTATTAATAGAAAATATACGTAACTAACGAATTAACTTACGTAACGAATTTCTATACTTGTATATTTTTATTACGTATATGAGGGGGTTTTCCCCCTCGTTAATAACTCGCTCTACACACCAAAGCTTAAATTTTGCCCCAATTCTTTAAGAATGACCCCTGAATCACAAATGCCGTAGAATAAATAGTTGAAATTACTAAAAATACTTTAGCGTAAAGAGCGAGGTATTTAGGAGGAGATGAACCCCACATATATATAATAATTTCTGTTCTTTTTAAGTTTTAATGTTGCTCCTTACTTTCAGTTGAAAAAACTTTTCCACATTTATTTTTTAATTGTTTTGATTTAAATAGTGCTAAAATATCCTGCGCCACCTTTATAAAGATTATCTTCTCCAGTGACAAATTCCTCCATGGAAAGATCCTCCCACGTAATCCCCTCCCTTCAACACCCCCCTCCCAGCCAAAAAAAAACCTGAAAATGTCTCTACACTTCCCAATAGCCATTACTATACCTAGACACTGGTCAAATGTTACAACTTGCAGTCCTTCCCCCTTGGACTGTGAGGGAGTAAGTCGTTCCCAAAAACATTGTTATTAGAGGGTATTGTCATGGGTTTTTTGACTATGCTGAACAAAATGGCTATCTCAAAATTTTTATCCGTTGACTTTGGGAAAAATGAGCGTGGGAGGGGGCCTAGGTTCCCTCCGATTTTTTGGTAACTTAAAAGGGCACCAGAAATTTTAATTTCCGTTAGAATGAGCCCTCTTACGAAATTCTAGCACCACTGGGTCGATACGATCACCCCTGGAAAAAAAGAAAACAAAGAAAACAAATTTGTAGATAGGAGCTTGAAACTTCTGCAGTACGGTTCTCTGATACGTTGAATGCGATGGTCTGATTTTTGTTAAGATTCTATCACTTTTAGGGGGTGCTTTCCCCTATTTTCCAAAATAGGGCAATTTTCTCAGGCTCGTAACTTTTGATGAGTAAGACTAAATGTGATTAAACTTATATATTTAAAATTATCATAAAAATCCGATTCTTTTGATGTATCTATTAGTATCAAAATTCCGTTTTTTAGAGTTTCGTTTACTATTGAGCCGGATCGCTCTTTACTACAGTTCGTTACCACAAATTCTTTGATTTAAAAACTTTTTGTGTTTAATTACTAAAAGAGAACTTTCTGAAATTGTTCGTTTCATCAATTTTTTTCTCCATTGAAGTCACGGGTAAACTTGACATCACTGAATCTAAAGTCTCTTGGGTACTTGTATGATATACCCCCAACCTAAAACTCTTCATCTAAGTAGAACCTGTTTTTCTGACGCTCAGTCCTAATGAAATATACCTAAGTATGATAGAAATATAATACTTTAAAAATAAATTTTGGCTATATATTTGTACATTAGGGGGGGGGGGGTAAAGTATAGCAGATCTGCATGCCTAATATGTTGGGTACAATTATTCTTCATATTACGTGCTAAGAATTGTTTTCTAACTTCACACTGTCTAAATACTTTACCGCCCCACCTCCGAATGCGCAAATACATAGCCCAAATGATATATTTTCCATCTATTCTGTCACTTCTCTTGGTCTTGTCTCACGCTAAGCTAAAAGAACTGACGAAAAAAACCGGCTCTGCAAAGCGTCAATGAATGAACATCTTGAGTGGCCCGGGCTATATCATACAAGTATCGTCGCTTGTCTTATGATAACAGCAAAATCAATGGTGGTCGTTTGATTTCTAATCAACGGATCTTTAGTTAGAAATCAGATACTAATTTCTATGTTTTACGTAAGTATTTTTTATTAAACTCTACTCAAACAACTAGTCTCGATGATCGTATTTGTTGACAAATGGGAGGAAGCTTTCCCTTTTAATCTGATCTGAAGTATTTCGACATGATTTATTCTACTTTTTCTTGAAAGTCAACTTGCTGATAAATTTCGTATCGTTGGATTTATCAAGGAAGCACCCGCTTTCAGAAATCACATATAACAGCTGGCACGTGCCAAGCATGGCGGAAGTGTGCCAAGCGTCATGAAAACTGTGCCAAGCGTGGCGGAAACTATGTCAAGCATGGTGGAAACTGGGCCAAGCGTGGCAGAACTGTGCGACACACTTGGCGTTATGCACCAAAAAAAAACAGAAAATGGGCGCCCCCCGGAATTTACAGTAGTTTTTCGCCAAATAGAAGTTCGGTCAAAAATTGTTATTTGACACTTTTTTTGAAAAAGATATCTGCAACCCCCCTACTAAAGAAAATATGATGGGTGGACTAGTTTAACCAGCGTTCTTTGTCTAAATCTAATTCAAAGTTTCTTTTTTCCAAAATGCGTTATAGCTCATTTTCTAAAATGAAAAAATTCATGGGAAGATTTTTTGCAATTAAATTCTGTCCGTCGTCCTATATATTTCAATCACCCTATTTCTTTAATTTTATTCATATATCTAATTTAGGTCTCTAAATGTTTCTGAATTTCTGGGATTCAGGGATTTTTCCCAGAATAAGTTATATCACATTTTGTTAAAATAGTTGTTATTTTGAAAATTTTCCATTAAGGTTGTCGTTTTCTTATCTTGAAGGCTCGATAAAAGCCTTTCATGTCCGAAAAAGCTTTTCTTCAATAACAACCCAAAATCCAAAATGCATCTTTCAGTTTTTGCCCAACTCTAAATGTCCAACATGTCAACAATTAGATTACCATCTACTGGTAGATGGTAGATGGCTGAGCTCAATCTACAGTGCAGCAGTAACATTTCTCAAATTTCCAGTCCATTTTGGGGCTCCCTTTATCCATTTCTAAGAATAATAGTATTTTAGCCTCTTTATGCCAAATTGTAGCCAAAATTGTTGTTCATTTGAAGACGGCCAAATCACATAAATTTCAGAAAGTCTTTCCCCTTTTTTATTTTATTATTTTTACTATTATTTTATTATTATTTTATTACTTTATTTTTATTATTATTTCTTATTAAAATTGTTATTTATTTATTTATTATTAAAAAAGTTATTTCATTTATTTTATTATTATTTTATTAAAGTCTTTGTCCTTTATTATAGTGCAGCAGTAACATTTCTCAAAATTTCCAGTCCCTTTTGGGGCTGTCTTTATCCTTTTCTAAGAATAATATTATTTTAACCTCTTTATGCCAAATTGCAGCCAAAACTGCTGCCCATTTGAAGACGGCCAAATTACATTAATTTCAGAAATTCTTTGCACTTTTTGTATTTTATATTATTTTTATTATTTTATTATTATAATATTATTTTATTATTGTTTTTTTATTAAAGTTATTATTTATTTATACCTCTTTATGCCAATAAAGGGTATAAATAAATAAATTATTTTATTTATTTTATTATTATTTTATTAAAGTCTTTGCCTTTTATTATAGTGCAGCAGTAACATTTCTCAAAATTTCCAGTCCCTTTTGGGGCTGTCTTTATCCCTTTCTAAGAATAATATTATTTTAACCTATTTATGCCAAATTGCAGCCAAAACTGCTGTCTATTTGAAGACGGCCAACTTACATAAATTTCAGAAAGTCTTTGCCCTTTATTATTGTAGTATATAAATAAAAACTGTTGCTGATGTCGAGAATATCCTAACCAACCGTAAGCCAAGACTATAACCAGCTTCAGTATTGAAAAGGGAAAAATTTACTAGTGAAATCATGACAACGATGAATTAGGCAGTGTTGTCGAAAAAATAAGTCAAGTATTAATACAGTACTTAAAAGAACTCTTAATTTTAGTCTTAAAAATTTCAATCTTTTGGGAGCAAGAAAAATATGATTTTAGTTTTAGTATACGGGTTTTAGCATAATTTTAGATAATTTTTTCTTATGAAATTATTTTAATTCTATTATTTTACTATTTTTAGTCTTTGGAAATTTTTTCGTCATTCTCACGTGTGATCCTCCTACTGTATGCAAAATATCACTAAGATATTTCCTAATTTTAGAACACCGCTATCCAAACATTAAATCTTAAATACTAATTCAACATTGGTAAAGTGTTCTAAACCTCCCCCCCCCTACATTTGAAAATGGTAAAAAAAACCTAGCGAGGGGGAGGTAATTTTGTTTAGCCGTTTTACACTCAATATACTCCCCTCTCAAATTTTTTTAAGTCTTTGGGATTCTTGAGGGAAGGGGCACGAATACTCGCATCCTCTTCCTCCCCTCGTATTAAAGCCACTGGTACATATCCCACAAGTTTCAAAATTACTTTCAATGCTCACCTCTGACGATGGATTGCTTAACTTATTAATTACAAATCGGTGGTTGATTTTGGAACAAAAAAGTTCAAAGATGTAAAAAAGTGTAAAACAAGAAAAAAGTAAAAGAGAGAGAGAGAGGGAGAGAGAGAGAGAGAGAGAGAGGGAGAGAGAGAGAGAGAGAGAGAGAGAGAGAGAGAGAGAGAGAGAGAGAGAGAGAGAGAGAGTCCTTAGTGCACTTTTCTTAGTTCTACGGACCAATTCTATGCAAAACTGGCATTAATTTGCTCGGAAAGAATAAATAACATTTCTCAAATAAAACGATTCCTAAAATTGTTGTTGGACGTTTGGGGACAGAACCCATTCTAGTTTGAACAACTGTGTAAATTTAAAAGGTCATTAATATACGACCTCAGTCAATATCTAATTCAGTAGAACCTGGAGTTTCCTGCTTTTTCTTCAATTTATGTGAAGATATCTAAAGGTCTATTCCCCTACTTTTATTAGTAAATTTATCGATGTAAAAGTGGATACAAGAGATGACTCTCGATAATTTTTCCTTTTGTTAAACACAGCATAGCATTTGCATAAAGAAACATAAATATCTAGTAAATTAAAAGGAATGAGATAGTATTTAAAATGTAAAACTGTTCATTTTAAATGCTAGTCTGGTTCGTTGTGCTGAAAAAGAAAAATAAGAAAGCCGAATTGCGCATACGAAGCCTTGATCATGCTGACTTTTATACCTCACTGTATATATATATATATATATATATATATATATATATATATATATATATATATATATATATATATATATATATATATATATATATATATGTATATATATATATATATATATATATATATATATATATATATATATATATATATATATATATATACATACATATAGGAGGGGATTCAGGTTTGAACCCCCCTGAAATTTCTTGCCTTCTCGTAAAAATATACCAAGAATACACGTAAAAAAAATTTTTTAATGCGTTTTTATAGTTTTTCTGACCCGCCAGCCCCCCTCCAAAGAATTGGAGGGTGTTTCTCAAAAATGCACATAAATACACTTTTGAAAGGTCTCTATCTAGAAGTGTCTAGATTTAATCTAAGCTGAAATTTAGGAAGGATAACTACCTTTCAGGAAATTATTACGGTGATATTTGGAAAAAACGGAGAAAAACATAGTAAGAATAGTTTTTGTAAGAGGATGAAATAAAAATTCGAGCTATCGGAAGCGGCACACAACCCATTCTGAACTGCTTCAGCCAAGGCTGTATACATGGAGGGAGTTAGGGTGTTTGAGTCTCTCTCCAAAATGTTGTCCGACGTAACATAAATGAATAAAAACGTAACAAAAATGTATATAAACAAATTTTTGAGGCATTTCTAAGGTTTTTTCAGTAGCACCCCCCCCCCCAGAAAAATTCTGGACACGGCCCTAGCCACGCCTGGTGGCAATCAATACATTTTGCTAGACTAACACAGAGAATATCAAACAACACAGGGGAGCTTTCACCACAGAAGCGAGGCTGTGCGGGGCGATGTAAACAAACTAAACAAGTTGTTAAATTTGAAAAAAAAAACACACAGAAGAGAAAGGCAGACACAGAGAAAGAGAGAAGAAGAATAGATAGGTAAGTGTTACAACAGAACATCAGAAGTTATGGAAGTTAGAAATAGTGGCCTACTCTTTCCCAGTGGTGCTAATTACTGAAAATGCTAGGGGGATTTCTTAAATTCTAGAGCGTGGCAGCTATGTTTTTCTCAATTTTTTCAGTGATATTGCCAAAACAGTTTTGTTTTCAATGATAATATCTAAAAAAGTATTTTTTGAAGTTTAGGGAGGCGAACCCCCCACTCTCCTTAGTGGAGTCATTTCTCTTTCCTAGCATAGCATAATAGTACTAAGGATTAATTACCTCGAACAAAACTTTCGCACCATCTTTTAAGTGAGCCCATGAAAATTTTTCAAAACGTTGAATTTCATAGGCACATCTAGGATCGCTATCATCTATAAGATCTTCGCAAGGTGGAAAGGAGACGCTGACAAAATCACCAGACTCGGAAACGGTGCTTGGTTTCCAGGCAAAATACACAATGGACTGGCCCGATGAATTCCTGGTCTTGCTCGTGAGGAAGTGCTCAATGGCTCGCTCTATTACATCGCTGTCAAACCAAGCTACTTTTACCAGCAAATGCATCTCTACGATTTGTCTCTTGAGAAAATATGTATAATCTAGAAAATAGACCTCATCAATGCTTGTGAGAATTATGAGACGGAATAATTGATTTAATAAGAATATTAATTTTTATGTTCCACGCACATCCTTGAAGACAAAATTGGAGGATACAAGAGTTATGGATGGCTAAACGAATATATAATATGATGAAGATAAGGCTAGTTATACTTAATAAGATATACAATTTTCAGGATAGTTCCAGTTTCTCCTCTCAACAACTTCGTATGTACTTAAATAATTGATTATGTTGGTAATATTGGTTATTATGTGGGAGGGAGATAAAAAAAAACTTTGGATTTTGTATTGGTCGGACAGGGGGAAGAATACTTTTTGCCTGTGCTGACAAAAAAGTGTGCCCTGCATTTTTTTTGTGCCTATTGTCTGATACGCTCTTTGACTAGCTAAGCAATAAACTGTGCGAAATATTTATTATTTTCTCGATCTTCAGATCCACAGGGGAAGAAACACCAAAGAGCGATTCACAATGAGATATGGTGTTCAACCATACATCTTAAAAAATTTGGAAAAATTGGGGGTTCTATTTTTAATGAAAAATAGCCTAATAGGCAGTTATGCAGTTTTTAGTAGTAGCTGGTGCCAAATAAAAAAAGGTGCTTGTATCATAAACCCCCTACCGCTCAAGTTGTTCATTCATTGACGCATTATAGAACCGGTTTTTTCGTTAGTTTCATTCAGCTTAGCGTGAGACAAGACAAAGATAAGTGACGGAATAGATGGAAAATATATGATTTGGGCACAGCTTAGATACCAATATACAGTTATGAAAACTCGATTTATTTTTTGGACACAGTGCGCGGTAGCGATGCTAGCGGCTGGAGACAGGAAACCGGTATCGGTATCTAATTGGTAACAGGAAATTGGTATTGGTATCTAAGCTGTGTTTGCAACAAAACAAAATTGCGTTCCCGGCTAAGGTGTTGTAGTATGATCTACGCGTCGGAGCACGGGCTTGGAGGAGGTGCCAAGTTAAGAGCTCTGTACCAAAAGCTTCTCATGGGTAAGATAGGAGTTTTCATAACTGTATTGGTATCTAAGCTGTGGATTTGGGCTATATATTCGCACATTAGGGGGTGGGGTGGGAGTAAAGTATTTGCACAATGTGAAGTTAGAAAACAATTCTTATTTTGGGAAACAGTTGGAGTGGAAAAAGGTAATATGCAGAATAATTTACCTTATACATTAGGCATTCAGAACCGCTGTACTTTACCCCCACCCCCCTAATGTGAAAATATATGGCCCAAATTTGTTTCTAAAGTATTATATTTTCATCTTACTTTGGTATATTTCATTAGGATTGAGCATCAGAGAACATATTAGAAGAATGTTAGGTAGAGGGTATATCATACAAGTACCAAAAAAATATATAAGTGCGTGAAGAACCCTGAAAAACATATGCAAAAAATAAATAAAATCAATTTCAGTTTCAGAAAGCGTAGCTTTCCATTGAAGGTATATTCTTCTTAAACAGATTGTTCATGTTTGAATTTTTACAGAGGAAAAACGTTTTGCTTCAATTTGCTTAAAACTAATATTTTTAAATGCACGAAGGTTAATCACTGAACACAAATCTTTAGTTTTCACTAAATTTAGTTTTCGGGAAAATTCCAGAGAACCTTTTTTTTCGAGGGGAGGGGAAACTTTGAGATAGTTGAGGCACTGATTCAGATGTTTCTTTCTGGTGTCATGACCTCGATAGTATTGAAATGTAGTTGAGAATGATACTGGTATTTCAGGCCTCAGTTTTATAGAAGAAAAGAGCCATTACTATTAAAATAAAACACCTGGAAATTATTCAACACTTTCAGAATCGGTCCCCTCACAAACCAATAATAATAGTGTGAATAATAGTTTGTGAGTAATAGTTGTGAATAATAGTTTTATTTATGTTGTATTATTCATGTTGTTAATTTTGTATTGCTCGTGTTGTATTTTTCATTTATATTTGAGTTATAGTTTCACTCAAGCTGATATAGGTTTAATTTGTCTTCTAAAGAAAATTATAAAGTTTGGGAATTATTAGCCAAGTCACAATCTACACGCTTTGAATACAGCTCATGGCCTGTAGGCAACGTCATATCTAGCTTTTTTTTTAAGGGGAGGGGGTTTACAAGGAAACTTCAGAAAACGCGACAAAAATTTCTGTATACGTATTTTTGTTACTTTTTACGAGTTGGAAAGAAAAATTCGCACGAGTTTCAACATAGGCAACATCCCCCAGGCGCACAGGCCTAAGGGCCATAGTATCTTTGACGTCCTATGTTCTTATAAAACTGAAAAATACTAGCATCAAATGCAGTGAGTGTGTTCTCAGTCAAACAGTTCGTGGTAACGAACTTTAAGTAAGGAGCGACCCGGCTCAATCGTACCTGAAACTATAAAAGACCGAATTTTGATACCAATAGATACATTTGATACATCAAAGGATCGGATTTTTTCATAATTTCAAATAGTATAAGTTTCAACAAGTTTAGTCTTACTCATCGAAACTTACGAGCGTGAAAAAATTTGTCCTATTTTCATAAAAAGGGGATGCTAAAAGTCATAGAATCTGAATGAAGATCATACCATCAGATTCAGCGTATCAGAGAGTCCTACAGTAGAGGTTTCAAGCTCCTATCTGCAAAAATGTAGAATTTTGTATTTTTTGCTAGAAGAATGATCACATATGCGTGTTTATTTTTTTTTCCCCAGGGGTGATCGTCTTGACCCAGTGGTTTTAGAAATTCACGAGAAGGCTCACCCGAAAAGAAATTAAAAGTTCTATTGCTCTTTTTAATTGACCGAAAAAATTGGAAGGCATCTAGGTCTCCACCTATCCTCATTTTTTCCACAACTCGTCCTACCCAAATTTTTAGATAGCTATTTTGTTCAGTATAGTCGAAAAATCTGATAACTATATCTTTGGGGATGACATAATCCTCCATAGTCCCCGGGGGAAGTGCTACAAGTTGTGAACTTTGCACATTGTTTACGTATAGTATTGGTTATTGAGGAGTATATAGACATTTTCAGGGGGATTTTTTCTTGTGGTGGGGGGGGGGGTCGAGGGTTTACGAAATTACGCTAATTTTTGACAAAAACAGTCGGTAAAAATGACCAGTCAGTCGGTAAAATCTCTTGCTCCCCTCCCTCCCAAAACATTTTGGCTAGTAACGACTCTGAGTACTGTGCTAATTCAAAAGAGGGTGTGTTACATAACATAAATTTTAAAGGGAAGCTAAAGAACTAAAATATTTTTGTTTATTTTTAAATTGTATTAAGGACAGGTTGTATACGCAAGGAATATTTTTGGGCGATTCGAAATGCATAAGAATATAATAGGTTTTAAAAAAGAATTATTTTTTTTAGAACAAAATAAAAAGGAAGGAGGCAAACTAAATCAGTCGATAGAACTTCTCTAGTTTGTCAGTACATGCTGTAAATCCAATTTTTATGAAAATAACATTTGGCGCTGTTTGAACCGCTATATCTGATATTCACTTCCACAAAAATACGAATGTTTTTTCTTATCTTCAGTTTCATTGAGTAATAGCGGAAAGAGAGGCACTTCTCAATCTTTCAGCAGTAATTAGCCTGAGAGTGGGATTATAAACTGGGCAAGAGCATTTGAGACGCTTTTAGTACATAGCAATCTGTCTCCACGGAGGAACTGGGCTCTTATGTTAAATCAAGATATGTGTATCACCTTATTATTCTAAAAATATTTCTTGGAAGTTCGGAAAGTCTATGGAGCACCTGTGTACAACGATACAAACCTATTGTTTCCTATTAATCTTATAGCACCAAGGACATAAAAATACGAGTGTGTTTTATCCCCCCCCTCCCGACCCATTTAGGTCATCATACATGACAACTGCAGTTTTTTCATATTTTTCTTTTGTTCTTTGAAAATTATGAAGATTTTAGGGCAGAACCACATTTTCATCAATGTTGTCACGCTGAACCGTGAACTTAAATAAGAAAGCTAACTCTTTTCATCCGTAAAATTCAAATAGTAACAATCTGTTGATTCCACTAGGCTACAAAATCGTCAAGGAAAAGCTAATTCTTCTTAAGATTTTTGGTGCTATGTTTTTAGGTTATTTTTTCCGATAATTCCCTCATATTTTTTTTTAATTATTTTTTTTTTGCTACGACTAAAACTGCATACCTGCCTATCGAGGTCTTTTTAGAACAAAGATTGAATTTCTGATTTTTAACTTCTTTTTTTTGTACGAAGTACATAATTATTTAATATACAAGATTGTGTAAATTACTTCTTAATTAGTTCAAACCATCAATTATTTTTTTACATTCCTTGGAATTTGAAGGATATAAAGAGTCAGTTTCCTTTTTGTTTTGTTCTTTTGCTTATCTTGAAGTTAGATTGCATGTCATATAAAATTAAAAGTCTAATTCCTATGCAGAAATAACTGTTCATTGTGGATGGAAGGAATAACTTATATTTGGCGATAAAATACAAGTCTATCAAATCACAAAATAAATAAAAAGTAGGCACAAAGACATCGGGCAAAAACGCTGAAAACACTTTTAGCAATTTTGACAATTAGGACATTAGTATTGCCTTTCGACACTGTCCATTTCGGCAATTGTCCAATTGCCAATTGACTATTTTCAAATCATAAAAAAAAACCAAAGACCGAAAAACTAAAAAAAATTATAAACTCCGAGAGCCGGAGAATCTATCAAGAATCTATCCTGTTTTGTCCAGGGAAAGAAAAATTTGAAGTAGCCAATCGGTACTTTAGATTATTCTTATGTCTGAATTAAAATTGACTTGTATTCAAGGTTACTACTACCAAAAGAAAGCATTTTTAGACAGTTCCAGAACATCATCCATCAAATCTTTGATATATTTTGATTCTGAAATGGCCCAAAAAGTATTTAGACAGTATCGAAAATATATATATATAAAAATACTTTCAAACTTCAAAAATACTTTTCAAATAAGTACTACAATAACTTTGGTGCAGTCCTGATAATGATTAAATAAAAAAACAAGTTTTTTTAAATGAAAGTAAGGAGCGACATTAAAACTTAAAACGAACAGAAATTACTCCGTATATGAAAGGGGCTTTTCCTCCTCGACACCCCGCTCCTTACGCTAAAGTTTTTTATTGTTTTAAAAAGTAGAGTTGCGAGAAAGAATCAAACTTTAGCGCAAGGAGCGGGGTGTCGAGGAGGAAAAGCCCCTTTCATAAACGGAGTAATTTCTGTTCGTTTTAAGTTTTAATGTCGCTCCTTACTTTCATTTAAAAAAACTTGTTTTTTTATTTAATTTCTGAAAGTTTTTGAATTTATGCATGTCTGATTTTGGCTCTCCGTACATAAATTATAAAAATGAAATTTGCATATTAATTCTTTTTTTGGCTAAATGGCTTTCTCTTAGTTTTGATAAGACGATTTTGAGAAATAAGGGGTGGGGAAGGAGGTCTAGTTGCCCTCCAATTTTTCGGTTACTTAAAAAGGCAACTAGATCTTTTATTTTTAACGAACGTTTTTATTAGTAAAAAAAAATACGTAACTTAAGAATTAACTTACGTAACAAACTTTTATATTCTTATATTTTTGATTATATATATGAGGGGGTTGGTCCCCTCGTTAATACCTCGCTCTTCACACTAAATCTTGTTTTATCCCAATTCTTTAAGAATGACCGCTGAATCAGAAAGGCCGTAGAATAAATAGTTGAAATTATTAAAAAAAATTTAGCATAAAGAGCGAAGTATTTATCTCCTCCTAAATACCTCACTCTTTATGCTAGAGTATTTTTAGAACCCCTCATATGCGTAATAATCTCTGTTCGTTTTAAGTTTTAATGCTTCTCCTTACTTTCAATTGAAAAAACTTTTTCATGTTTACATTTTCATTGTTTCTTTTTATAGTAATGCTAGAAAGTCCTGCGCCCTTTTCATTGAATTTCTCTTCCCCCATGAAATATTCCTCCAAGGAAAGATCCTCCCATATAGCCCCCTCCCCTGAACCCCACACCCAAACCAAAAAAAAACCCTGATAACGTCGGTACACTTCCCAGTAACCATTACTGTATGTAAACATTGGTCAAAGTTTGTAACTTGCAGCCCCTCCCCCAGGGACTGTGGGGGGTAAGTCATCCCCAAAGACATAGTTATTATGGTTTTCGACTATGCGGAACAAAATGGGTATCTCAAAATTTTGATCCGTTGACTTTGGGGAAGAAATGAGCGTGGGAGGGGGCCTAGGTGCCCTCCAATTTTTTTGGTCACTTAAAAAGGGCACTAGAACTTTTCATTTCCGTTAGAATGAGCCCTTTTGCAACACTCTAGGACCACTTGGTCGATACGATGACCCCTGGGAAAAAAAAAAAAAAAAAAAAAAAAAAAAAAAAAAAAAAAAAAATAAACACGCACCCGTGATTTGTCTTCTGGCAAAAAATACGAAATTCCACATTTTTGTAGATTGGACCTTGAAATTTTTTCTATAGGGTTTTCTGATACGCTGAATGCGATGGTGTAATTTTCGTTAAGATCCTATGACTTTTAGGGGGTGTTACCCCCTATTTTCCAAAATAAGGCAAATTTTCTCAGGCTCGTAACTTTTGATGACAAAGACTAAATTTGATGAAACTTATATATTTAAAATCAGCATAAAAATCCGATTCTTTTGATATATCTTTTAGCATCGAAATTCCGTTTTTTAGAGTTTCGTTTACTATTGAGCCGGGTCGCTCCTTACTACAGTTCGTTACCACGAACTGTTTGATTTGGGAACGTGTTTTTATCCTCATATTTGAACTTCTTTCCTATTTGTGAACTCATATATAGTTATTTGTCCAAGAAAAACACAAATTTTCCTAGAGAAAGAGTTCAATTACTTAAGGGCATCCTAGCTTAAGGGGAGTTATTGCGGAAAGCTATGACTTAACGGCAAAGCAAATGCTAGTCACGCATATGAATGGAAAGTGGAGCGGATATATCAAACTATAAGACTGGCTTATAAGATCGTGAGAAATATCAGAAAATCCATCTGAAAATACACTTTTTGGAAAACTAAGAAAGCTTCCTGACTTAAGGGCATCCTAACTTAAGGAAACAATCGTGGAAAGCTAAGCATCAACGCCAAAACAGTTGCTAGTCACAGATAATGAACGGGAAGTGAAGCTGGCATATCAGACCATAGATATGGCTTATGAGAGCATAAGAACTATCACATAAACTGTCTGAAAATAAGATTTTGAAAAACTAAGCAGTTTTCAATTGCTATCATCAACCTAACAGTGGTTTAAAATCGGCAATCTAGGCCTATCATATAGGTTTAAGTGATTCTCACACTACGGACGTTATTTTTCATGCTAAGTGGTTTATTTCCGTTTTTACCTTACGCAAAGTTATAATCAAACAAGTCTTTTCACACTACGTTAGTGTAAAGATTAATTAAACCGTCATAGCCATCGCCTAAAATAATCACAGCTATCTCCAGCCAGCAATTTAAAACTAAAAATGTGGAATGGCGGTGGAGATTCACGCTCTGATCAAGCGAGAAAGGCCTTATAAGAAAACAGTATTAATTTGCTTTCAAAATTGAGCAATTTTTCATCCAGAGACTCGATTTTGTTGTTGCTGTATTGAGTTTTCCACAACGCAACAAAAGCTTACGTAACTGAAAATTATAAACAGAGATGGAATCTACTTAATGCTCCCCACGTTATAAATCAAAATCATGACGTTATACATCTTGACGATCATGATCTTCTCACTCACTATAGAACCTCACTGTTTATTATTTTTCTAGACCACTTCATCTCGGAGCTGAAACGATGCTTTGAGTTAAGCCAGAATCAGTTGTCTCATCTCAGCATTCTTGTCCCTGAGAAGATTGTATCAGTTGATCCCATAACCATGAAGTTGGAGTCTCTGCTTGAGTCATATGGCGTTATTCTTCCCGAGCCAAACTGCTTGAAGCAAGAGGTTGAGTTTTTTTGCTACAAATTGGAAAAATTTCTTATCACAGAAACACCTTCTTGTGCTATATCTTCTCTTCGCGGATGCGACTCCACCTTTTTTCCAAATATTTTTCTTCTATTGTCGTCCTTACTACGCTGCCTGTCAGTACTACTACTCCGGAAAGAAACTACTCTACACTTAGAAGGTTAAAAAGCTGGTTAAGAGATTCAACAGGACAAGAAAGGTGGAGTAGTTTAGCTCTGCTTGTCATCCATAGAGACATTTATGTCTGTCGAGAAAAAGTCATAGACGCATCTGCAGGGAAGAAAAATCGTTGTTTAGATTTCGTTTTGTAGGTAGTTAGTTTACATGACAGCAACTCTTGGTCGGCACTGTAGATTTATTATGTACATAAAAAGTAAATACTTAGTTTGCTGATGCACAACTGTAAAAAAAAAGTTTTTGTAAACCCCCCTACCCCCAAACAAGAATCCTGGGCACAGCCCTGTCCAGAAAGAATGATTATATATAAAAAAAAAAAATGTATCAAGTGATGTATTCACTTTCTTCTTAGCTAAATAATATAAAAAAGTGTAAATATACCAAAATTTTGAATTCAGATTTGTAAAAACAAATTCTTGTTTCTGACTGGTGAAGATCATATATTTCATGGTGTGTAGATTATATTATTGAATAATAATGTGAGATGCAACCATTTTAACCTGAATTGGCATTAATCATAGTATCTGAATTATGATTCACCAGGAATATGAAAATTTTATTCATTTCATAGACTTATTGATTTGAAAAATAAAACATATGGATTGACAGTTTGTTTTAGTTTCATGATCAGGGGCGTCATCTCCTATGAAGCAGCAGGAGGAATCAACTGCTCCTCCCAGACCTCAGTTCGACCTCCTTCCCTCCAGACCCCAGATTGCCCCCCCCCCCTAGCTGAAATTTCGTTTCTAAAAAATCTTGCCAAAACCAAGATAAGCCTGCATAATTCAAGCACCTACAGAAACACATCAGTTTTCTTTAGTATATCTTTACCTTTTTTAATACTATATGGCTCATTTTTCCATTTTCACAGTCATTTTCACTTGACTTGGTAAAATTGGCTCCAACTTCTCCCCTCCCTCAGGTTTTGACGAAATTCCACCACTGATTATGAATGTAATAATCAAACAGTTCGTGGTAACGAACTGTAGTAAGGAGCGACCCAGCTCACAGCTCAATAGTAACCAAAACTCTAAAAAATGGAATTGTGATACAATAGCCACATAAAAAGAATCGCATTTTAATGCTCATTTCAAATATATAAGTTTCATAAAGTTTAGTCTTACCCATCAGAAGTTACTAGCCTGAGAAAATTTGCCTTATTTTAGAAAATAGGAGGAAATAACCCCTAACAGTCATACAATCTTAACGAAAATCACACCATCAGATTCAACGTATCAGAGAACCCTATTGTAGAAGTTTCAAGATCCTATCTACATTAATGTGGAATTTTGTATTTTTTGCCAGAAGGCAGATCACGGATGCGTGTTTATTTGTTTGTTTTTTTCCCCAGGGGTGATTGTATCGATCTAGTGGTCCTAGAATGTTGCAAGAGGGGTCATTCTAACGAAAATGAAAAGTTTTAGTGTCCTTTTTAAGTAACCAAAAAATTGGAGGGCACCTAAGCCCCTCCCACGCTAATTTTTTTTTCCAAAGTCACCGGATTAAAATTCTGAGATAACTATTTTATTCAACGTAGTCGAAAAACCTTATATCTACGTCTTTGTGGACGACTTACTCCCCCGCAGTCCCAGTGAGAGGTACTACAAGTTACAAACTTTGACCAGTGCTTACATATAGTAATGGTTATTGGGAAGTGTACAGACGTTTTTTGGGGGATTTTTTGGTTTGGGGAAGGGGTTGAGAAGAGGGAGATATGTTGGGGGAACTTCCCATGGAGGAGTTTTTCATGAGGGAAAAAAAATTTCCATGAAGGGAGCGCTGGATTTTCTAGCATTATTAAAAGAAAACAATGCAAAAATAAATGTGAAAAAGTTTTTTCAACTAAAAGTAAGGAGCAGTGTTAAAACTGAAAACGAAGAGGAATTATTACGCATATGAGGGGCTCACCTCCTCCTAATCCCTCGATCTTTACGATAAAGCATTTTTAGTAATTTCAACTATTTGTTCTACGTGATTCAGGGGTCATTCTTAAGAAATTGGGACAAAATTTAAGCTTTAGTGTAAATAGCGAGGTACTGACGAGGGGGTGAACTCCCTCATATACGTAATAAAAACATGAGAAAACAGAAGTTCGTTACGTAAGCTAATTTGTAAGTTACGTATATCTTTTACTAATAAAAACATTAGAAAAAAATTAAAAGTTCTAGTTAATTTTTTAAGTAACCAAAAAGTCGGAGGGCAAGTAGGCCTCCTCCACCACTCCTTTTTTCTCAAAATCATTCGATCAAAACTATGAGGAGGCCATTTAGCCAAAAAAAATAAATATGCAAATTTATTTTAATTATTCATCTGCATAGAGCCAAAATCAAAACATACATTGATTCAAAAACGTTCAGAAATTAAATAAAAAAAACAAGTTTTTTTAACTGAAAGTAAGGAGCGACATTAAAACTTAAAACGAAAAGAAATTACTTCGTATATGAAAGGGGATGCCTCCTCATCAACGCCCCGCTCTTTACGCTAAAGTTTTGTACTGTTTTAAAAAGTAGAGTTAAGAGAAAGAGTCAAACTTTAGCGTGAAGAGCGGGACGTTGATGAGGAAGCAGCCCCTTTCATATACGAAGTAATTTCTGTTCATTTTAAGTTTTAATGTCGCTCCTTGCTTTCAGTTAAAAAAAAAACCTGTTTGTTTTTTATTTAATTTGAATTAGGAGCTAAAATAACTAGCGAGCAATACTTTTTATTAGCAGCCTCAATTCCCTCTCCGAATTTAGATAATTCTTGCCAAATTTCAAATATTGGACAGGCACCTTTCTGCTGACTGCTAACAGAAAGCGAAGCTATCTTGGCTTTGGAATTACAACATATAGCTAAAGATAACACTTTCTTATTAACCGATACAGATTAGCTAATAGACTTTTTCATTATTCAAAGGATTTCCGTAATATACTTTAGAAGAAGTTTTTTGTTGTTCTTTTGTTTTCTTTTACAAGTGCAAACGGTTAAAATTCGCAAAAGGTTCGTTTTATTTCTTATTTTTTTACTTTTAACCCAGCAAAAGCTCAATAGTAATTAGACAATAGTAATTAGTTACTATCAACGAAAGAAATAGAAGGAGAACTCTTAGGATCCTTTAATCACAACTTTATAATTATATAGAATTTACATTAAAGGAATTCACAGCAAAAAACAAAACTTATTTATGAACTGACCCCAAACAAGTCAAAGAAACCAGATTTGGAAACAAAAATTATAATTACTGAGAAATTACTGCTTTACTCCACAAATGCGTTATGAAATCTGACAATTAATTATTAAAAACATAGTAGGAATTAATTACTATCAGTGGAAGAAAGGGGGGAAACTTTTAGATTCTATAATCAAAATACTGGAAGGATGTAGGATTCCCATTAACAGGAAGTCCCTTCGAATAAGAAGAAATTTAACAAGATAACACCAAAACAAGTTCAAAGAGACTGGACTGGAAAGGGATTGATTATTTATATGCTAAATATATCTACAAGCAAGGGACCTATTTAAAATTAATCAGTTAGTTTAAAATTATAAAACAACAGAAATTCAAAGATTGATGACGGCAGTTCATTAAAAGATCATCAAATAGAATGATTGGGTAATTTTGTCGGGAGAGGGGGTGTAGATCACAAAAATTAACATGAGTAGGGCTGATAACCCTGATGCCTTTAAAAGACCAAACACAATTTGCGCTTTACTGAAAAAAAAAATGGACATGGATTGTCAGTTTAATTGACTTATACTGACATTTCTTCTCTAATATTTTGATAATTTTTCATTTTTGGGGCATATAAAGTATATTGATATATATATATATATATATATATATATATATATATATATATATATATATATATATATATATATATATATATATATATATATATATATATATATATATATATATATATAAAGGTATATTGGATGGAGGGCAACCTCCCCCCCCCCCACGCCCATCAATTCCCAAAGCACGTCTAATCAAAATTTTGAGATACATTTTGTTCAGTGTAGTTGAAAGGTCTGGAAATAATGTCTTTGACAACCCCCATACCTTCTAGAGACCATAACATAATTTGAACTTTACTGAGAAAAATGGTTTAAAAAATAGTAAAAAAATCAGTTTAGTAAACATATACCGATATATATTCCTTAAAGTTTTAATAATTTTTAATTTATTAAAGTATAAAAAGTTAAAATATTTTGAACGTGTTCTGTTTATTTAAATCATACAGTTAATAACCAAGTGAAACTCAAACGAGTAAAAATATAACATGAGTAGGGCTGACAATCCCCATGCTTTCTTAAGACCAGAATATTTGCACTTGAAAACAAAATACGTTTGAAATTTTTTCACCTTTCTTACTTTCATAAACGAAAAATTATCAGAACTTTAAGATAGATATGTCAGTACATGTCAATTAATTTGATTTTTTTTTTCGTAAAGCGCAAATTGTGTTCTGGTCTTGAAAAGGCATAGGGGTTATCAGCCCTACTCATGTTAATTTTTCCTCGTTTTGAGTTTGACTCGGCTATTTATTGTAATTTCTGCTCGTTTTGAGTTTCATTTATTTATCGATTGTGATTTGTAGTAGTTATACACTTTGGAGATTATTTGACTGTTTTTGCTCACTCTTGGCTTAATGAAGCTCTTTACTTTTCTTAGAAAAACTTGTCTGTTGGAATAAGTTTTTTAAACTAATTTATGTTCGTTTTTTATTGACATAGTCTTTTTTATGGAAAAACTAATATTATATATCTTTCCAGCTCTCTTCTATAAGAATCCATATTATGGGTTGCTGTTTATATATTTGAGAAACTTTTTCCATAATTTTTAATACTGGCACAAACAGTATTTTTTAATTTAATTCAATAGCTTCTGAAGTTGACCTGAAAATTAAAATTCAATATCCCTCCCAGAAGATCCTATCTATACTCTTTGACAACCTGGATACACTTAAACTCCTTTTATCTATTAAATTGTAAGAGAGGAAGTAGTAATAGTAGTATCCCCAAAAGTTTCAACTTAATACCCCCAGCCATTCTCGATATATTGCTGAGGTGTCTTATTAGCAACCATAAACTAAATACCTTTTGATTTATTTTAAAGCAACATTTAGTTTTAAAGCATATTGGGCCAATTGCACAATTGTGGGGTTTGACGTCCCTTATATCCCTAAAGACATAGTTGCTGGACCGTTCTACTATGCTGAACAAAATGGCTGTCTCAAAATTTTGACTGGATGCGTTAGGGAAATAAATGGGCTTGAGAGAAGGGCTGCTTGACCTTCAATCTCTTGTTACTATTAAAAAGGGTACCAGACACTCGCGCTGTAGTTGGAGTACAAGGGGGGAGGACTTCCCCCTTCATATATCTAGTAAAAACATTTTAAACAAGTAAAAACAGTGAAAACATTTTAAACGTATTTGTTTTCATTAAAGTGCAAAAATCGTGTTCTGGTCAAACAGTTCGTGGTAACGAACTGTAGTAAGGAGCGACCCAGCTCAATAGTAACCAAAACTCTAAAAAACGGAATTTTGATACCAATAGTTACATCAAAAGAATTGCATTTTGATGCTGATTTTAAATATATATATTTCATCAAGTTTAGTCTTACCCATCAAAAGTTACGAGCCTCAGAAAATTTTCCCTATTTTAGAAAATAGGAGAAAACACCCCCTAAAAGTCATAGAATCTCAACGAAAACCACACCATCAGATTCAGCGTATCAGAGAGTCCTACTGTGCAAGTTCCAAGCTGCTATCTACAAAAATGTGGAGTTTTGTATTTTTTGTCAGAAGACAAATCACGGATGCGTGTTTATTTGTTTAATTTTTGTTTTTCCCTGGGACGATCGTATCGATCCAGTGGCCCTAGAATTTTGCAAAAGGGCTTATTTGAACAGAAATGAAAAGTTCTAGTACCCTTTTTAAGAGACCAAAAAATTGGAGGGCACCTATGCCCCCTCCCACGCTCATTTTTTCCCAAAGTCGTTGGATCAAAATTCTGAGATAGCCATTTTATTCAACATAGTCGAACAACTTTATAACTATGTCCTTGGGGACGTCCTACTCCCCCAAAGTCCCCGCGGGAGGGGCTTCAAGTTACAAACTTTGACTAGTGTTTGCACATAGTAATGGTTATTAGGAAGTGTACAGACGTTTTCAGGGGGATTTTTTGGTTAGGAGGAGGGGTTGAGAAGAGGGTGTTATGTGGGGGAAACTTTTCACGGAGGAATTTGTCATGAGGAAAGAAGATTTCCATGAAGGGGGCGCAGAATTTTCTGGCATTATTTAAAAAACAATGAAAAAATAAATATGAAAAAGTTTTTTCAACTGAAAATAAGAAGCAGCATTAAAACTTAAAACGAACAGAAAATTACGCATATAAGGGATTCACTTCCTCCTAATACCTCACTCTTTACGCTAAAGTATTTTTAGCAATTTCAACTATTTATTCTACGGCCTTTGTGATTCAGGGGTCATTCTTAAGGAATAAGGACAAAATTTAAGCTTTAGTGTAAAGACGAGCTTTATACTTTAAGCTTTAGCTATTGACGAGTGGGCGAACGCTCTCATATATGTAATAAAAACATACAAATATAGAGCTTTGTTACGTAAACTAATTCGTAAGTTACGTATATCTTTTACTAATGAAAACGTTCGTAAAAAACTAAAAGTTCTAGTTGCCTTTTTAAGTACCCAAGAAATTAGAGGGCAACTGGGCCTCCTCCCCCTCCTTTTTTCTCAAAGTCGTTTGGTCAGAACTATGGGAAAGGCATTTAGCCAAATAAATAAATATGCAAATTTTGTTTTAATTATTCATCTGCGGAGAGCCGAACATGAATTAACTAAAAAACGCTCAGAAATTAAATAAAAAAAAAGTTTTTTTAACTGAAAGTAAGGAGCGACATTAAAACTTAAAACGAACAGAAATTACTTCGTATATGAAAGGGGCTGCTCCCTTTTCAACGCCTCGCTCTTTACGCTAAAGTTTGACTCTTTATCACAACTCTGCTTTTTAAAAAAATAAAAAACTTTAGCGGATTGGATAGTATTATATATATATATATATATATACAGTATATATATATATATATATATATATATATATATATATATATATATATATATATATATATATATATATATATATATATATATATATATATATATATATATATATATATATATATATATATATATATATATATATATACTGTGCATATATAATACTACCCAATCTCAAAAATCATCTGCTCATAAAGGTACGCACATTAGCTATATGAACTACATCTTAATCTTCTCGTTCCCAATCTTTCCAAAAATCAAATATCAGTTACTTGTTATCCCTGCCTCTATTGTTGCTTCCTGTTAAATGAGGTCAAATCCAGGTTGAGTCAACTGATTCGTAGTGATTGAGGAAGATTTACATGAAGATACCTTGGATATCACTTTTCAATTGGTTTAACGATCCAAAGATACAAGACGAGAGACAACATAGTTACCGTTTAAGAATATTGAAGACCGTATGATATGCATTGTTGCACTCAGAGGCAATACTTGCTATATTTTTTTTTAGAAGAGGGGATTGTCAAAGGATTTCCTGGAATAAATTATTATTTTTGCTGAATTCTTCCATTAAAGCTAGATTTGAATACTTCCAGCTGATCTAACCATTTCCCTTACCATCCAAGATATTGGAAAAATTGTTGGAGTCAATGAAGTCTTTACAGGCACACTGTTTTCGTCCGCTGACAGAGCAATTTCAAAGAAATTTCCCCTTGTTCAGCTTATGACCTATTTACCACATCACTTATATGAAAACCCCATGAAAAGCCCTCCCATTGCAAACAGCTGAGGAGGGCATATTTTCAAGGTCCATCCCTGACGTGGGAAGCTTAGTTATTCAGCTCCATCCCTTGTTCTACTATCTTTTCGGAAGATGAGTTCAGGTTCGCACAGAAAAAAGTTGCTGCTATAGGCAACAATATAATTTACATTAGAGACAATTTTAATTGCCGGTTTGAATGAGTTGGCTCACACAGATATTCAAACATGAGCAATATTCGCTAGTCTTAACAATTTAGTTACCTATTGTGTCAATTTTGGCTGGTTTTCAATCAATTTAGCAAATTAAATTGGGAGGCCCGGAATTTTGCTTGTAATTTTTATGCAACGCCAACAAGTATTTAAGGTACTCTTTAATATTTGAAAACACCGGCAAAAGTCACCGAATAAAGACAATTTTAAGACGGTAGTAAAAATTGACCATTTACGGATATTGCCCATCGTATTAATATTTTTATGTGAACCTATTGTAAGCTCCATTCACTTACTACGAGCGGTAAACGATTTGCGAGAATAAAAATGAAATAGAAACAATTTGTTCAGCTATTATTAAATTTTGCAAAAAAAAACAAACTGACGGTTACATTCGGTCATAGTATTGAGTGGTAGACCTCCATGAGTAAATCAAAGGATACTTGTGTCTGTGTCAGTTTTCCGGCTGAACAGCTTATAAAAAAAAATTCCAGGTAACCATTGATATTGTTTGAATTTGGCTAATTAAATGTAGCTGTATGTGAATGGCCTCATTACCTTTACACTAACTCTTTCCAAAAATTAGTGCTTGCGTGACGATCCTGTCTTTGCAGCACCTTTTTCTAATATTTGTGCTTGTGAAAATCATTCTTATAATTTTAAGAAAAATTGTAAGGTATAGCAAAAAACCTTTACCTGCTTTTACATAACTATTCCATAACATAAGCTACTTAGCGTAAGAATGTAAAGCAGCCTGTAACTGGTCAGCTAAAAATAATCCACCAATCAAAAACAAGCTTACAATCTCTCAGACTTGAATAAACCAGTCTGATAGACTTTCTTATTACAACTACTACTCCTGCTACAACTACTACCCCTACTATTAATACTACTACTACTAACACTGCGACAGCTACTGTTACTCCAGCTACTGCTACTACTACTATCACTACTACTGATAACAAAGATATTAAATATTTGTAGCACCAAGCTGCCTGAGGCCAGCACATGTGATGCACATGCATCACATGTGCATCACATGCAGTTATGCATCATATGCATGCTTTTTCTCTACCTCAACCTATTCAAAGCTTGACTCTATGCTCTGAAGTTTCTGTTCCCTTTAAATCCTCTAACGAACTCTTCTCCTCCCATTGGAAGACAGTACCAATCTGCTTTTGGATTGGCACCATATGGATGGCCAAATGCCTACTTGGCAAATGTGAGACTGCTTTAGTGCATAAACTGTTTTTTCTTTGTATTGCCTCTGGACATGAAAACATATTTTCTGATGTATCCATCCATGTTATAAGTTATACCATCCAAATTTAGAGAGGTTTTATTCTAAACATTTCCCTTCAGCCCTTAGCCTATTTGCTTATGAAAGCTTTCCGAGTAAAGGGAAAATATTATTGTTCTAGTGTTGTCAAGTGCTAGAGAGTGGACTTTTTTCTATTTTGTTGTGACAATGACAGCCCTTCTCGTGCTTTCTAAGAATTTTAGCAGGAAAAAACTATATTTTTCAAAATTATTAATCATATTAAAGAAGACATTAAAGCTGGTGAAACGAAAGCTGGTGAAAAAGGGGAAAAGGGGAAAGAAGAAGGTATATTAGCTCATTACTGCTACTACTAACAATTTACTGCAGCACCAAACCACCAAAGGCCAACACAGTTAAACTCCCTCCTCCTCCATCCCAATCAAAGCTTCCTTCTTTACACCCTCTCAGAAAGTTCCCATTTCCTTTAAATCTTTAATTACAACATCCTCTCACCCAAACTGAGGACCACCTGCGTTTTGTTTGGCCCTAAATGGTTTTCAAAAAAGGACAGTCTTTTGCAAACTTTCATTCTTCTTCCGCAGAACGTGCCATAGCCAATTCAACCTTTGTCTCATTACAGCTTTATAAAGGGGGATTGAACCTCACTTTTTGTACAGCCTACTGTTCGAGATACGGTCAGTCAGTCGAGTACTCAAAGCAATCCGTAGGCAGTTTCTCTGGAAAACATCTAGCAAATCTTCCTCCGTTTTCTGGAGCACCCATGCTTCCAAACCATGCTTGGCCGCTGTCATTACTGTAGCTTACAATATTCTAATCTTGGTTCATAGCCTTTCATTCCTATTCTTCCAAAAATGTTTCAATTATGAAAAGATACCCTGGGTCTCGGCTATTCTACTTTTAACATCTTCACTGCCCCACTGTCTTCACTAACAATACTACTGAGGTAAGTGAAATTGTTCAGTTGATCGATCTTTTTGTTACCCAGCATCAGCTTTTCAACTTCACTTATTCCTAGCCTTAGAGACCTAGTCTTCTTAATATTAATTTTCAAACCTATTTTTCCACCCTGAACTCGCAAGACCTCTAAAAGTTCATTCATTTTGCTAATACTTTCATCTAGGATGCTTAAATCATCAGCATAATATAATTCCAGGATAAAACTCAGGTGCAAGTTCCACTTTCTGATTTCTAGAAAGTTTCAACCCATAAAAATTAGAAGAGCAGCGTTTAAATTTTTTTTTTTGCTCATTGGGCAAATTCGAATAGCCGCAATTATTAGCAGTTCTAGGAACGGTTCGTGGAACACTAGAGCCCCTTTGACAAAACCAATTCAAATCAAGTTCCAAGCTACAGTTTCATGAGCTAGAGTTTCATTATCAAGAGGTCAGTGCTTCTATAGAATTGTTAAAGTTGGCGACTAAATTGCCGAGACAAACCAATTTGGCTCATGTGTGAGAATGGGTGTAAAATCAGGGTAACTTCCTTTTTGTATTTTTTTGATTAAACAAAAGAAGCGAAATACAACAGAATGCATTAAATTTGAAAAGAAGTGCCTATCTTATCTTTACAAAATATTAAATAAGAAAAAATAAAATTAAAAGTTTAAAATTAAATGGAAATTAAATAATAGCTTAATGTTGCCGATAACACAATTACCATTCCAGTGTTGTCAAGTGCGACAGATTTTACTTGTTTCTATTTTGTTGTGACAATAATTGCAATTATTTGTTTCTAGGAACCTCAGCAGTAAAAAAAAAGATTTTTTGTAGACAATCATATTACAGTAGATATTAAAGCTAGGGGACAGGAAAAGATGAAAGTATATTTGTCCAATATTGAATATATAATTAGAAATGATTATGGATAATCAATGGGTTTCACTTCCAGGTCAAAGTTTCAGCTTCTGATTTTTGAAAGAGTTATAAATCATAGAAATTAGGCCTTATTGGCAAATTTAGCAAAATCTGGGATATTTGACATTCGGCAATTCGGTACAATTAGCCGCCAATATTAGCAGTTCTATGAAAGCCTCTCAAAACAAAACAAAACTCTATTCGCAGAGCTAATTCCAAAGCCACCTCAAGTCAACTTCCAAGTTCCAGTTCAAGAGGTTAAAGTTGCATTAGGATCAGGTCAGCGAATCCACACTCGACAAAGCAGTTAAAATTGCTGAAGTACCCAACTAAATTGCCATGATAAGTGAATTTGGCCAAAATTCCCGAATGGCATAAACTGTTGAGACAAGTGCAAAATAATTGTGAACTCAGGTTAACTTCCCTTTTGAATTGTCAAACTGTAAGTAAAGAGCGACCCGGCTCAATAGTAAACAAAAATCTAAAAACGCATTTTTTATACAAATAGATACATCAAAAGAATCGGATTTATATGTTGATTTTAAATATATAATTTTCATCAAGTTTCGTTCTACCCATCAAAAGTTACGAGACTGGGAAAATTTGTCTTATTTTCAAAAAAAGGGGGAAACACCCCGTAAAAATAAAAAAAATTCTTAATGAAAATCACACCATCAAATTCAGCGTATCAGAAAATCCTATTCTAGAAGTTTCAAGCTCCTATCTGCACAAATGTGGAATTTTGTATTTTTTGCCAGAAGAAAAACCATGGATGCATATTTATTTGTTTTTTGTTCGTTAATTTTCCCCAGGGGTGATCGTATCGATTAATTAGTACTAGAATATTGCGATAGGGCTAATTCGAACGGAAATTAAAAGTTCTAGTGCCCTTTTTAAGTGACCAAAAATTGGAGGGCAACTAGCCGCCCCCACGCTCATTTTTTCCCAAAGTTGTTGGATCAAAGTTATGCCTTTTTGTTCTGTGTAGTCAAAATACCTAATAATTATGTCTTTGAGGACGAATTAATCCCCCAAAGTCCTGGGGAAGGGCTGCAAGTTATGAACCTTGCCCGTTGTTTACATATTAATACATAATTTACAAAAGATCATAAATTTAATTAAGAAAAACACGTTTTTCAACTGAAAGTAAGGAGTGATATTAAAACTTAAAACGAACAGAAATCATTACCTATGTGACAGGGTTTGTCTCCTCGTCAATACTTCGCTGTTTACGCTAAAGTATTTTTAGTAATTTCAAAAGAGCTATTGATTCTAATTTAACGGCCTTCAGGGGTCATTCTTAAGGATTTGGAAACAAATCCGAACTTTAAAGTAAATAGCGAGGTATTGACGAGGGGAGAAACTTCTCAATTACGTATATGAGGAAGTTTGCCCCCTCGTCAATACCTCGTTCTTTACACTAAACTTCGAATTTTGTAAAATAATGGCCGGTATAGGTAATAATTTGTTTGTTTTATTTTCCGGCTAATCTTAGCATTTAATTTTACCTTAAACAGCTTCATAACTACGATTTTTATGTGGTAGTAAACCAAATATATTGTAAGAGTTCGGTTTGTGGTTGGTATTAAATATAAAAAAAATCCATTTAAAAGTAAGCAATAACATTAAAACTTAAAACAATCATAAATTATTACGTATATCTTTTAAAAATATTTTCTTTCATGCATTTCAGTCATTTGAGAATTGCTCAACTAATAAAAATAATTCCGACCTCGTCGACCATTTTGTTACATTACCTTACAAAATTAGTTCCACAAATATCGCTAATTTACGTTACGTGGGGGAATCTTTCCGTGGAGAAATTTTTCGTCGGGGAAGGGAATTTTCCATGGAGGGGGAGCTGGATTTCCAAACGTTATTTAGAAAAAGGTCAGCAATTAAATAGAAAACAAGTTTTTTCAACTGAAAGTTAGAAGCAACATTAAAACTGAAAACAAACAGAAAATATTACGTATATGAGATGGGGCACCTCTTCTCAGTAGCTCGCTCTTACGCTAAAGTTTCTTTTTTAGATTTTAAAAGAGGCTGCTATTCTAATTAAATAGCTTTTGTGATTCAGGAGTCATCCTTAAACAACTGAAACAAAAATCAAACTTAGATTATTACAAGATTATTATTAGTTCGAAATAAGTAAAATTAATATGCAAATTTCGTGTTAATTATTCATGTACGGAGAGCCAAATTCAAAACCTGCATTGATTCAAAAACGTTCAGAAATTAAAAAAAAATATTTTGACTGAAAATAAGGAGCGACATTTAAACTTAAAACGATCAGAAACTATTCCGTATATGAGAGGGGCTGTCCTCTCTTCAACGCCCCGCTCTTTACGCTAAATTTTCTTATTGTTTTATAAAGTAGAGTTGTGCGAAATAGTCAAACTTTAGCGTAAAGAGTGGGGCGTTGAGGAGAGGACAGCCTGTTTCATATAGGGAATGATTTCCGTTCGTTTTAAGTTTTAATGTCGCTCCTTAATTTCAGCTAAAAAAAAATTGTTTTTTTTTTTATTATTTAATTTGCACTAAAAATGAAGCAAAATCCAATAGAAAATGTTTAATTAAAAACAGGTTATATTTTTTCTTGAAAAATTAAATAAGAAAAATGAGAATTCCAAATTGAATAAAAGTTAAATGATACCATTACATTAGTTTAAGTAATAATGTTAAAATTACGAAGTTAAAAAATCGTAACCGTATTCGTAACCACGAGAGGACTTTTTGTTTTAATTCGTTTTCTGTTCGTAGTCTATGGTTTAGGTCCGATAGTTTAATTATCGATTTTAAAAAGTTTTTTTGGCGGCGGGGGGAAAGTCTTGGACTGCAGCAGCACATTGGATTTATATTCTTTAAATGGGAAGATTGTTTACTTATTTTTTTGTAACTCGTGTACTATATTAATAAAAACAATATAGCCGTAATTTTAAATTATAATCATCACATCAAAAGATAGTGACCGCAAAACAGGATAAATAATTATTTCATAAGTGTCTCTATCCTTTAATTGATTGCAAGTTGTTGACAAGATTACACCAGAATGGAATGTTGCCTTTAAAAGACAAACTCTAAGCATGACGTCTTTTTAACACTTCCAAGACTTTTTATCTGTGCCGTAAATGTACCCATAGACATCTTATTTGTAAATATACTGGAAAACTTGATTTGAATCATACAAAGCATAGATTATTCATAATCAAAACATTAGCAACTTAGTAACTTCTATAATGTACAAACTATTGCTGCCATCTAGCATTGGTGTATACAATTAATAATTTATAACCATAAGTGATATTAAAGGATTGTGTCAATTCAACAATTGCGAAATTTATTAAAGCAAATCTATATTCTAAGTCTTGAATGTTTAATCAATAACATTTGCTTTAAACAGTTCAATTGCAATAATAACTGTATATAAGGTTAAATGTCAACATTTTTCTACATCAAAGTAATGAATAAAAATTGGTAAATATTTTTAAATTAAATGACGAATAAGTGTAGTGCTAGGTTTCAATAGGCAAAATTTACTTCAGTGGCTGTTTTTCACGTCACCCCGGCAGGGACACGAAAACGCGGGGAAAGTTTTTTTTTTTTTTTTAAGAAGCAAAAAAGATTTTTTATCAAAATCTAGAGGGCATTTTTTTTCGATTTTTTATTCAATGAAAACACCTAAAAAGGTATTTTTTTAAATTTAGAAGGAGAAAAATATAGGGGGCACTTACAGTCCCCTTGCCGTTTGGCACCCCAACACCAAACCAAATATATTTAGGTCGGTCAATTTTTAGTTCACTTTAGTTTAAACCAGAGTTGATAAAACCAGTGCTTTGATCAGCAAAATATGTTTACAATTAGTAAATATGCCTAAAATAAATTTTAAAACCTCTACATCCGTGACCATCCATTTCAAGAAAAATAGGAAATTCCATTTTTTTGCAGATCACTGAAACTTTCTTTCTAGTGTGGTCAAACACACTGAATTTAACGACGTCCTTATCTTTTTGCCTAAAACTATCCAAATTATTTTATGCTATTAACTGTTCATATATAACTTCGAACTTAAAAAAAAGTATACATACATTTGAAAGCAAGATATGAATTACCGCACAATGGCCCATTCATTTCTTAAGATTCATGAAGTCGATTAAACAGCTTAGATAGAAAGTATTTTAGGCTTCATTTAATTGGGTTGATTTATTTGAGGCTCAATAATTTCAGCTATTAAGAAGGAGAATTAGTAGATCATTTTGCTTGCTTTAAGCATCAAAAACAGAAATTTTATTGAACCTTTTTTCAGGAATGATTCTAATCCTCAAAGCGTAGCTATGCGAACATTCAACTTAATATAAACAACTCGGTTGAGAGGGTTGCTGTGTTTCTCACATTTATGTGAACCTTCGGTTAAAGAATTCGCATTATCTAGCTGCTACTGAAGAATTATCTCTGTCAATAGAAACCGAATCTCCACTTCTTAAAAAATTATTCCAATATATTATTCAACAGAATGAAATATCTATGTTGGTTCTAAACATATAAGTTTCATTAATTAAAATACACCAATCAAAAGTTATTTATCATAAAGATTTCGTGTAATACTAGAAAGAAGGATAAAACCAGTCCAAAAAACGAATCTTTTTTGAATCATACAATAAATTTAACATGTCTGAGACTCTTCAGGCCATTATCTACAAACACAAAAATGGTCACAGAAGCGTGTTCATGATCATATCAACCCAATGGCCGTAAGCTATTGGAAGAGGGCTCATTTGAACGTAAATTAAAGATTTCAAGTAGAAAAAAATCACACCACAGTAAAGTTCCTGTTTCTCGCATCGAATCCTGCAAATGCAACAGCTTTGGTCTCGAGAATGCTGATACCCTACCAAGCAGTCATTTTTATATACTCAATCGGCCTAGAAGTCTCGAAAGGATATCTATGTAACATTCAAGTCTCAGAGGGTATACTTGCGTCGGTGTAACTTTCGTCCCTAAACAAACATGCAATCCATAAAGATTAGCCTCTAGTATATACAAATGAAACTAATGGCTACAGAGTTTTGAGGGCTATAGAGATTGAATACTTTCTCACCAGTTAATAGTGTGGAGGGCGGCCTGCTGCGGAGCAGAGGTACCAAACTCCCCAAAAGTGCCTTTTAAGCCCATTTTTTCAAGCTGTTTCAAAAGAATATGGTGAATATTCAAACTATTATATGTTTAACCAATATATATATATATATGGATGTATATAAGAATGAAGCGTGTGATATGGGTTTTGCGGAGGGGGGGTTGGTGAAATCTTTTCTCTTATTATGGAGACGATTCTTCAGAAAAATATGGCGAATATTCCCTTTGGAAGAACCTATATACAGATAAACGTAAGAATAGAGCGTCCAATTTGAGTGCTGAGGGGTGAAGTCTTTCCTTTGATTGTGGAGACGATAGTTTTTAATGGAATCATTACTAACTTGGGGGATTGATTCCCTTTTACTTAGAAGAATTTTGAAAGCAAATTGAAAGCTCTTTTGAAAGAAAATGCGCCAAAACAAGCTTTTTCCCCGAACGCATTAATAAATTAAAGCTAAACTTTAGTGCGAAAGTGCAAATTGTGGCAGGTGTATACCCTTGTACTTAGATTAACCTTGGATGTGAAATTATAAACGAACAAAAATTCAAAAAAACTTCAAATTCAGCATCCCCTCTCCAATAACTAATACTATAATACAAGGACGATTTCCGCGCAATGTCTTAAGAATGGAAGATCTTATAAATGTACATTTGTTATAAACAAAGAAAAATTCAGTTTAAATGTTTTGAAAGGTGATCATTAAATAAAAAGTTCCAATTAGCAACTGGCTGTTTTTCCTTCACTCAATTTTTTTTTCTGAGACACTAGAAAAACTTTAGCACAAAGATTTCAAAGCTAAGGAGGGGGGCTTGGCCCCCTTATATAATGAATAATTCGTCTTTGCTTTAATCGTTTTTGGTGGACTTTATCTTTATTTGATAAACTTGTTTAAACAAATTTAATATCGTATAGTTAATAAGACACAGGCTACCCAACATTAGAACGGACCACTCAAGTGTGTCTTGTGGCTAGTGCAATAAATATGGAGAAACAAATCTGTCATAAGAAACATTATCAGTTTTAGCGTGGAATTCTTACGTGTCAAAAACACTAGCTGTGTTGTACTAACGGCCTTTAAAATTTTTCTCTATCAGCTTTGTATAAAGTGTGCAGACTCTTGCCATTTTTCCTCATGGGACCCTAGATGACAAGGGCATTTCTTGAAATAACATGGACTTTTGTTATCTGTTTTTATTTTGGCTGCAGTGGTTAAACAGGAGTTTTATAATATTCATGGTCAGATAAAGGCTGACAGCCCACCCGCTTAAGTATAGCATGCTCGATCGATTTTATTTTTTCAAAATCAATATTCTGAGCACGCTTTCATTCTCTAGATTCTCAAAACTTTTTGTTTATTTAAAACGATCCATGCTTTTTTTTGCAAGAATATTTGGAAGTCTGACCTTCTGGCAACAAAATTTCTTTTGCCACATTTTTAAGGCCTACAGATACGTTCCTTGTGTGACAACTAAATTCCTTTTGCGACAACTGACAACTAAATTTCTAAATTTCATCTCTTTATGAGATTTATGTCGCTTGGAAATACCTACTTTTGAGTTGTCGCTGTTGATTGTCTATGGTTGAAACAGTTTGACAAGGTACCAATTTCTTAGTAAATATACATTTTATACGACATATTTATAATTTTCTTATGCACTTAGATGTAATATATTTTTTTGGTAATTTTTTCACAGAAAGTATTGACGAATAGAACTATAGGTCTTCTTTTTTTTTCTTTTGACGGCAAATTCTTATGCTAGGCAAATTGGTTAACTGAATAAGCAAACAGGTATTTATATAGTCTAATTTCTGCCAAAAAAAGACAGTAACAAGCTGTTATATAATCAGTTTCACCTGAGATGCTTTGAACGAAAGAATTACCAAATAAGAATTGTCGGTATAATTATGGTATTTGGCAATGCGTTTGAATCAGCTACGCTTCTATTACAGTTGATTACTCAGAAGAATACCAGTCCGATCACTTGGCTTTTTGCATATCCGTGGCCTTTTTTGTTTTTCCTTTACCGACTTTATTTGTACTTCAACTGTCACATCTGAGTAAGAAAAAGTCGTATTTCTGTTGATTAATTCTAAAATATATTAAGAATGATTGAAATTTCCAAATGAATTTGGTAAAATTGTATTTACTATGAACGTGAGTAATTTATTGTCTATTTTTGTTTATTTCAAATTTCCGTCCTTAGCTTTTCCCACCGTAACAGTACGCAAGTACTTATTTTCTATTTTGACACCGCCCATCCCCCTTCGCCTCACTGAAAGGTTACACGAAAATGGTAGTCTTGTAATAATGCTAATCTATATCATGATTTTCGGCAAAGAAATAGTACATAGGCGAGTCTCAAGGTCGGTATTATTTTATGACATTGAATTAAGTGAAGGCGAAGAGTTGACGTTGGGTAATGAGAAGATTGATGAAGTGAACAGCTTCACTTACCTTGGTACCATTTTTAGTAAAGACAGTGCATGCACCGAAGATGTTAAAGGTAGAATAGCAAAAGTCCAGGGTGTTCTTTTTTCATAGTTGGAAAAAGTTTGGATGAATAATAAAATAACTCTGAGAACCAAGATTAGAATATTTGAGAACTATACTGATGACAGTGGTCAAGTATCGTTCTGAAGCATGGGCGCTCTGAAAAACAGATGGAGTTTTGATTGATGTTTTCCAGAGAAATTGTCAACGGACTTTTCTGGGTACCCAGATGAATGACCGTATCTCAAACAGTAAGCTGTACAAAAAATGGGGTTCAATCCCGCTTTAGAAAGGATAAAGTGACTAGGAAACGTTCTACAGATGAAGTATGCCACATATGGAGCGAGAGGATATCGTAAGGAAGGACTTAAGAGAAATGGGAAGTTCTTGGAAGGGTCTAAAGAGGGAGGCTTTGAGTAGATTGGGATGTAGAAGGTGCGTAGCTGTGTTGGTCTCAGGTGGCTTGTTGCTGCAGTAAGTTAGTAGTAGTAGCATTAGCAGTATTTTACCACCATATCTACACCAACGACCGGGGAATTCGTTACTCCCTGAGATTTATCTAAATAATCCAGCTCGTAATATTTTTATCAATATGTCTCAACATGATTTTCGGCAAAAAGAATAACAAGTGGCGAAGTTTCAAAGTCGTTATTATGTATCAGTCACATCTACATAAAAAAGTGAGGAAGCTTTTATTCTAGGGATTGGTCCAATGAGCCCACACCCTCAAAAAAATAGCAAAATAATAGCCTAGGAATGCAATATCGTCCAAAGGACCCACACAGTGGCTAAGACTCGCGATTTTATGAATCTTGATCCCCTTCTCTCGATGAGAGTGCCCAAGGAAAATCGTAATTTCAAAATAGAATAATCTTTATATCTTACCAAGATTTTCGGCAAAGAGAATGGCACATGGCGGAGCTTCAAGTTCATTATCATTTTTCTTACATTGCGGAGGAATAAACATTCCATCTTGACATGTTTGCTCTTGGCATTCATACCTATAAGGAAAAGCGTGGCATGACACAATTCTTCAATGCAGTTCACACAGGAAAAACCGCTTGGAAAGTGTTCTACCTGATTTATCACTTTCTAAGCTAAAAGAGATCTATATATATATATATATATATATATATATATATATATATATATATATATATATATATATATATATATATATATATATATATATATATATATATATATATATATATATATATATATATATATATATATATATATATATATATATATATATATATATATATATATATATATATATATATATATATATATATATATATATATATATATATATATATATATATATATATATATATATATATATATATATAGAGAGAGAGAGAGAGAGATAACTTCGAAGACCACACTGCCTTTCCATGACGGAAGTAAAACAGTTCAAAATAGGGATGATACCTTTTTATTGACAGTGAATAGATATAAAATTATTTAACTGGATATTTCGAACACATATACAGTGTTCATCATCAGCATATATATATATATATATATATATATATATATATACTAGCTGTTGGGGTGGCGCTTCGCGCCACCCCAACACCTAGTTGGTGGGGGCGCTTCGCGCCCCCCCCAAGCCCCCCCGCGCGCGTAAGTCGTTACGCGCCATATTAGTTACGCGCCATTGTAGTTGTGTCCCTAAGTCCCACCTGTGAATATAGATAGATATATTATATATATGTTTTTAACTACGTAAAACTTGCGAATATACAACATTCTTTGCTGTCCCATTGTCTGTGCATATAAATAGATTGTCAGGTTTACCGACTCTTGAACATGCAACATATAATGGTCCATGGGAAAACAATCCGTATTCAGATCTATACCTCATGATTCTAATGATTACCCTTGAGCTTTGTTGATGGTGATTGCTAATCGAACATTCCCTGTCCCGGTCGTCATTTATATCCCCCTGTGCCCCCCGGCGTCCCCGTTGTAGTTGTGTCCCTGTGTCCCGGTCGTCATTTATATTTTTTACTTATGTCCTGGTCATTATGGCTTATGTATGGTCATTTATATTCCCTGTGTCCCGGTCGTCATTTGTATCCCGGTGTCCCGGTCTGTATATACATTCGTTTTTTAGTTTTGTTTTTCTCCTTTATTTTTTTCCTTTTTTCTTTTTTTTCTTTTTTAGTTTATTTAGATTTTTAGATTTTTTAGTTTTTTTATTAGTTTTTAGTTTTTTTTTCTTTTTAGTTTTTTTGTAGTTTTTACCTTCTTTTTAGTTTTTTTAGTTTTTTTTTTTTTTTACTTATGTCCTGGTCGTCATTTATACTCTGTGTCCCGGTGCTTTGTTGATTGCTAATCTCTTGCTATCCTGATCTTGTGCATCATTTTTTTTCAACATGAGGCAAGCGATAAATTTGAAATTTAGAATCCTTTTCAGTAGGCCGCTAGCTCGTGTCTTTGTCTTTGCATCAACGTTCTTTATATGTTTTGTTGCTTAAATGGCTGAAACTATTGCTTAAAACAACGTAACTACTTGTTGTATGGTTTCAGCCCTTGCAATTCACCGAGTCCGTGATAAATTCTGGATATTAAGGCTGTTTTCAATCGAAGAAATTTTTTCTTTAAGGGTGACAAAATGCTTTGTAAATCAAGAGAAGAACACGTATATGTCGTCGAGGATGTTGAAAATTTCGACTATCAAAAGAAATGAATTGTAACTATGCTTTATCACTATGTTTAGTGTATGGGCCTGACAGGGAATATAACGCACACGGCGACCAAGAAGTTCCGATATTTTCTGGTGGGTTCTATTAAATTGACCAGGCATCGTACTTGCATAGTCATAAGACTGGGATGCTAGTTTATCCAGAAGAATTCTTCCCCTTAACAATGTTCCTATTATAATTTATGTTATACCCTGCCCAGTTTTGTCATTAGCCTCACTAACATATAATAGTTTCTTTCTAAGTTTCCCTTCGAGCAGATATTGCGGATTACGACCGCAAGCTTACCAGTATGTGGATGGCGGGTCTTTGTATCCGCCATCAAAGAATAAAACACAGAATCTAAGACTTCATCGAGTATCTTCTCCCTAACTTCTGCTGAAAGAAAGTCAATAAACTCGTTCTGAGGAATAGTTAGTGAATAGGTAAATATCACCTATTCATATATATATATATAGTCATATATATATAGTCATATATATATAGTTTTACTATATTATGTATTCATATAATATAGGTCATATAATACCTATATTATATATTATAATATAGGTCATATGCATATAATATAGGTAAATATACGGTCTATATTGGGCATCAAGAGCAGTCACATATCTTGCTAGAAGTTGAAAATTTGAACAAAGTTCCCGTTTTGTTCTTCAGTTCACCTTAGCGAGACAATGCCTGTCTCGCTAAGGTTCTTGCAAAGTCCAAAAAATTTTCGTATTTTTTCTGTTTGTCTCTTCCCCTTTTGCTTGCTGCAAAACCTCATTTCGAATGTTTTTATCAAGTAGGAAATCCATATGACTACTGTTACTGAAGAAGTGACAAAAACAGGACAAAGCTGCTTTGTTTGACTCGGAGTGAAAATTACTTGACAGTTTAACTTTCTTCACCTTTACTTTGTACTTAATTTTATGATATTGCTGCAGACCGTCTTCCACCCAAGCTTTTCTGGATTGGTCGCTCATGGAACCACTAAGGAAAAAAAACACACAAAGCAGAAGGCAGGATTTTTCTCAATATCGTATTTTGGAGAACTGGTAAACCTCGTCCCATTCCGGAGAAAAATACCACTGTTTCCATTTTATATTGAAGCATCAACTGGGAATACAAACAGCTTTTGTTGATTAGGACTACATGAAAGAAGGGACTTCCTTCTGTTTTCTCTATAGATTGGCTTCCTTTTTCTGGACCCTTGTGAACTAAACTTTCAAAATCGTCACTGTAACTTTCGACAAGAACTACACTAATTGTGGAAATATTAAGAAGTTCTTCAGTGCAATCGACTGTCAGCTCTTTATATAACATAAATACAGAAGATGATGCTGATTGTATTTCCACCAAGATACCTCTTGCACTCAATGTAAAATTTTCCCAGGCAGTCTTAACAATGTTTTTGGAATCAGCAACTAATGATATAATGTATTTCAGCTTGATAAAACATATAAAAATATTTTGTTGGGTCTTTGATCGGAAACGTCTCATCCTATATTTAACCCCTTCTCATCATTTGTGTTGATCGATGACATGACATCAAAAATTACCGTAAATAGCCGGAGGCAGACATTTGGAGTAATTTCTTATCTAATATATGTTCCTTATAAGTTGTTCAGTACTTTCATACCAGGCAAAGGCTTGCCTCACGACTCAGATTAGCTATCCCAGCGTCTTCAAAAGCCCTCCTGTCCCGTTGAAAACAAATTCTTGAAACACAGCCAAATCTTGCTTGTCCGGTTCAAGTGTTGTATCCATTTCAACCTCGTATTGTAATCAAGTTTTTTACTTGCTTTGAAAGAGTCTTGTGGGCAGTGTTTCCACTTCTACCGATTTATCGGTAGATCTACCGATTTTCGGACCTTTCTACCGAATAAATTTCAAGCCTACCGAAATACCGATTTTCTACCGACTTTTGGCGATTTTTGCCATTTTTTTTCTTTTTAATTGAACATAATAGGTGTGACTGCGAACAGTGCCAATTAGCGAAATCCCGGAGCCATTCACAGCCACTTCAGTCATAGTGCAAAACGAGTGAATTCATTGAACGCTTTCGAGGACTTCTTAGAAATTGACAATCACAAGATATTGTCCCCTGGACAAACTAGATGGTTATCTGTACATAGCTGCTTTCAAATGGATTCTTGAGCAATGGGATGCTCTGACATTATATTTTACTGAGGCTGTGTTTGATGATCCTACCCATGGAAACGATCTAGCACTTGGAGGCTTGAAAAACCCCTTTATGAGAATAATGTTGATGTTCATGGACTATATTTTGGGCATGTTGGCTGGATTCAATGCTCTTTTCCAATCACAGTCTCCCCCTTTTCCATACATTTAAATTAGAAACAAAAAGACTTGTTGCAACTCTTTCCAAGAACTTTCTTGAGGTAGGATATGTAAATGCTTTGAAAAATTCACTTGATGTAAATGATGACAATTATTATGTAGCTATCCAAAAAATTTATCTTGGACTGAATGCCCAGATCGCCATTTCAGAGCTTGTAGACCGCGACCCTAAGGTGTACCATAATCAAGATATGAAGCTATACCTCACAGCAAGAGAATTTTACAAGGAAGCAGTTGCACAGATCAAAACCAGGTTCATATTTGATGATGATTTGTATGAGATGTCCTGTCTTGTAGAGCCTTCAAATGCTGCTAAGCTCAATCTTTCTAGTCTTGCATCAATTCCAGTTAAGCATTTCCCTCCCAAATGTCCTAGAGCTGCCATTGACTCGACATGGCGTGAACAAAGCTCTGTCGATGTTCCGAAGGATCTGTATCAGTCACCAGTAGAATATTGGAGATTCGTTTTGTCCATTGTTACCCCAAGTGGTCGACCAAGGTTTGTAAATTTAAGGCAGGTTACTAACTTTTTCTTTTCACTGCCTTTCTCGAATGTTGTTGCAGAACGTCTTTTCAGCACTTTAAAAGAGGTGAAGACTGATAAACAAAATAAATTGTCGACACTGACCTTGTCTGCCATCGTTCTAAATGCGGGACGAAGAGGATGAATATGCATTCTTCGTCGCCGATAGTTGATCATGAACTAGAGAAACGGCTAGAGGAAGTACGAGCATCTGCGACCGTTGAAGATTGTATATGAGTGATCAAAGAAAGTCTATAATAGGAAAAGTTTCTGTTTTGTGTTGCATTAGATATTTGAAACATCCACTGTTTCAAAGTGTGCTTTATTGATTTATTATGATGAAAAGTACCTAATTAAGTAGATTAGAATTCAATCAACCTATGTATTGATACGATCCTAGGCTAAGGCTTCAGAATGTTAGTGATGTATGTTTACGATGGAAGAGCGAAAGTTTCTGTTTTGAGTTGCATTAAATATTTGAAACTGCCGCTGTTCCTGAATTGTTGTTTGAAGACCAAAGTATGCTTTATTGATTTATTATGATGAAAAGTACCTAATTAAGTAGATTAGAATTCAATCAACGTATTCTACCGATACGATCTTAGTCTTGACTCCGTCGTTTGCAGTTGCGTATCAGTTGCTTTAATCATTTGAATCCAGTATCTCATTTGTTGTTTGAAGTCCAATTTTAAGTGCTTTACTATGATGAACAGTACCTGATTAAGTATAATAGGATTCCATTAATAATAACTAAGGATATTGAAAGTGCATTTTTAACCCCCGTTCTCATGCGTGTCTAGCTAAGCATCTATGTTTACAAGCGTGCCAGGCAATATATTCGTGTCTAAACATATCTTGTTCCGACGTAGGCATAAACACCAAATGCCAATTCAATTAATACATGAAAATCGTTCTTTCCTTATGTGTGAATTCGGATTCAGAGGCGCTGCAGATTTGCAGCAACTACTGCAAATGCCGCGTTTGCAACATTTTAGAATCGCTGCTAGCTCAAGATTATACCATATTAGTATACTAGAGATTTACAAGAACCACTCCAAACGCTGCATTTGCAACGACTGCAACATTTCGTAATCGTCGTTATTGCAACGAGATCAAACAACACCCCATTACTCTTTTGCAGTTTTAAAGAAAACGATTGCTTTAAATCATCGTATAATCAATCGTAAGTCGATAGACCGTTGTAGAGTGGTCTAATTCTGAATTGATCTGGGACTTCAGCAAAAAATTGAGCATTTTCGCGAACTTAACATACACTTAGAGGGTTTGGGCATGTCTAGAAATACCCTACCGATTTTTCTACCGGTAGCGTGACGCCATCACCGATTTTCTACCGAGTTTTAGGTAGATATACCGATTTTCGAAGCATGCGAAGTGGAAACACTGCTTGTGGGGCTCCTTTTTTGAGTTCTAATTACTTTTCCATTTGGTTTAGAAATGTCTTGCCTTCTTTTTCACTCGTAGTGAAAGTTTGACGAACACTCCATACACGTAAGCTTGTCTCTTGCATTTGGTTTGTTCATATTATCTTGTCAGGCTTCAGTTAAATTTTTCCGAGCTACTGAACCATCAAACAGAAATAAACTATATATGAAAATAAAATTATTTTTAAGGCGAGTTGCTATGTTACCAGTCCAGTCCCTTCAAACATGGTTTAATTTAAACGACTCTGTTTAAATTCGAAATTATTAAAATAATATTTAATAAAATTAAAAAATAAGAATTAAACCATAAAATAAAACGACTCTATTGTATTTGCATGCAAAATTAGTTTTTGGTATCTACAACTGAAGGTAAGCAGTGCTTAAAATCAACCATTTCTCTACTCAGAAGTCTGAAAATTCAAAAATCTTTACAGGAGAAGGAAAACTGTCACTGACTGAATTGAGTGCCTAGGAACTGGATAATGCCAAAATAAACGACTTAAATGACTTCACACAATGTAAGGGTTAGGTTATTAGTCCGGTCCTTTAAACTGGTTTAAAGTGAACGACTCTATTTAGAAACAAAATTAAAAAATTAAAATTAAATGATAAAATAGAACGACTCTATTCTATTTACATGCAATTTAGTTTTTGGTATGTAAGAACAAAACTGAGTTTTGTCAAAACCTCTTATCTCTGAGACTTAAACAATATAAATTGTATGATTTCTTTACAGAGAAGTTCGAATCGCAAAAGGCGTTCCAGGAGAAGGAAATGCAACATAGAACGTTCCAGAATTGAATACCCGGGGCCTCAAAGAGCTCAATATAAACAACTTATACGACTTCACGAAAAACAAAGAGGGGTGATTCACCCCCCCCCCCTTAGAAGCCGCTCTTTATTCCAAATCATGCGCAGCTAAGGCTAAAATCATTTTCAATCCATCAATTTTATAGCTCTTAAAAACCGGTTGACACAAAGGTGGTTTTCAGCACAACTCTTATACCTTTCCTTAAAAATTAACCTATTGTAATAGGATCTTAAGGCAGATATTGGAAGGTATCCCAGCATCTGTCAAGCTCAGTCAGCGCTAAAAAAAATTTCAATAAATCAATTTTATAGCTCTTACAAACTGTTTGAAGCAACAGAGGTATTTATCACAACTTTTGTATCTTTCCCCTAAAATTTCCCTATTGAAGCAGGATTTTTAGGCAGAACCTGGAGGATATCCCAGCACCTGGCATACGCAGCTAAGGTAAACACATTTTCAATCAATCAGTTTTACAGCTGTTAAAAACCGGTTGATACGAGAGTGGGTTCTTAAGCATAGCTATTGTATCTTTTCCCTAACATTTCCCCATCACAGCAAGATCTTCCAGCAGGGGGAGATTAGAGGGTATCCCAAGCACCTATAATGTGCATCTAAGAATATTTTTATCAATCTGTTTGCTTCTCCTAGAGACCGTTGGAAACGGCAGCGGGTTTTTAAGCACAACTCTATTATCTTGTCCCTATTTCTTGTTTGGGCAGGGTCTTCAGGCAAATCTTGGAGGGTGTCCCAAGAAACTATACCCAGCTATGGCTAACACATTTTCATCATTCAATATCAATTTTTTTTAAAACAGGTTTTCTTCACCTCTACCTCCTAAGTTCAAAAAATCATGAACCAGATAATCATTTGGACACGGAGGAAGCATCAACTGTATTGTATATCAAGTACATACATCACTATATATCAACTACAGAAGTTTCGTTACGCTTGTCAGATGTGCCTCTGAAATTGTATCTTGCCGCATAAACTAAATGGATCAAATCTTAAAAGTTTGCCAAATTTGTTTGAGAACACAAATACCTGTTTATCTCTGAGACTCAAACAATATAAATTGTATTTTGAAAGCCGTCAGACTGTTACTTTCAAATTACTTTACAGAAGCATTTATGAAGATAGAATCAGTATATTAAAAAAGTAATGTCCTAGTTCAATAACCAGCAGAAATATATTTTTGAAAGTATTCGTTGAGATTCAAGTATCCAAGGCAAGTTTACGAGCTGCAAGACGACATTTTCACAATCAGCTCGTAAACTAGTCTAATGTACTCAATGTACTTTTTCCGTTAGCTGCTGTTAAAACCCTCTGGAAAAACTGGAATTGTCAGTAAATTTACACCCTACTCGTCAGATTTTGAGTGAGCTTGTAAACTAGCTACGTGTACTCACAATAGCTGGTGCACGAGAGGTTAGAAGAATTGGTCTTGAACATTTCGGACGAGCTGCTTGGAACTGGGATTGCAGTTGCAGTTAAAGTGATTGAAAACGAGTTAGTTTAACGATTATTCGCATTTTGAACCAACTGTTGATTAAGTAGAAAAGATGGTAGAAACTAGAAGAGTTAACAATATTTCATATATTAGGTCTCATTAGGGGGAAGACTAGAACCCAATTGTCACAGTAGCGAGCATTATATTTGGGAACAGCATTGAATGAGTAATGGCATTTCATATTAGTATTTAGTTCGGTAGTTGCCTTGCGGTAAAACATTACCGCATTGTTTAATTGATAGTTTTGCAAAGATAGTCCAAAATTGTGTTGTTCTTGTAAAGTTTGATGCAATCTTGTTTGACTTAGATCAAAGCAATAACTATTGTCAATACAATTAGAAGCTAGTAAACAGACTGACAATAAAATATGGCCGTTATTCAGTTTCAAGTTCTAAACATGATGAGGGTCTCCTATTTTTGAAAAGACCATTTTATGATTTTCGTAAATCTTTAAAAATTAGTGGCAAACTTATCCTAAAAGTAAATATATTAATAGCACAGCCAAAATTTGCCACATGCAAGGTAAGAGTAAGATCGATCTTTTCCGAAATTCATATTTTTGGGAGTCAATTTGTTGTCCTTTTAATAATTACCTCGAGGGGCAGGGTTTCCATCCCTGTGTGGTGAACAGGTCAGAAAAATACTTACTTAATTAATCAAGTAGTGATGTATTTCAAAAAATCTACACCGTTAAGTTATTAATTAAATGGCTTTTGTTCATTTTGACTCTCTCTTTTTTTCTTCTCTCTTTCTAAGAGTCCTAAATAATTTCTGAGACCACACTGGCTAATCATGACAAAACACAAAATCGCAAGGAAAAGAAGAACGTGGACAATAATTGTGTTTTTTCTAAGAGTCCTGTCCTTTATTGTTTGATTAAATAAAAAAAAAGTTCTTTTCAACTGAAAGTAAGGAAAAACATTAAATCTCAAAACGAACAGAAATCATTCCATATATGTAAGGACCATCCCCTCCTCAATATCTTGCTCTTTATGCTAAAGAATTCTTCATGTTAGCTTCAGGAGTCGTTCTTAAAAAATTAGGACAAACAGTAAAACTTTAGCCTAAAGACCAAGGCATTGAGAAGGGGACAACCCCTACATATATGGAATGGTTTCTGCTCGTTTTGAATTTTATTGCTGCTCCATACTTTCAATTGTAAAACCTTGTCGTTTTTATAATTTCTGATCGCTTTTCAAATAGTGCCGGTAAATCTGGCTCACCCTCAATGAAAAATTCCCCCCCCCACGAGAAACTGCTCCTTGGAAAGCTCCTCCCATGTTAAATATATCCCCTCCATAAAACCTCTTCAGGATAATTCCAACCTAGCTGAACCCCCCCCCCCTTCCGTAGAATTTCTTGCAGAAGATTCAGCCTGAACAATCCTCATTAGCTTACTTCCATTTGAGAAAGACTTTAGGCTCTAATCATTTTTCTGATCACTCCAGAACTCCCTCTTCCGTGGAAATTATTTTCTGAAAATCCAAACACGCAGAAAATTTCCCTCGGACAATTTCCCCGGAACCTCTTCACATACATAACTGAATACGTAAAGACAAAGTAAGACAAATACAAAGAATTGTATGTAGGAATTCTGTCAAATTTCTCCAGTGTAAAATTTCCCGTGGAAAGTTCACCCCCAGAAACTTTCCTACCCCTCGAAAAATGTCTGCATACTTCTCAATAACAAATACTATACGTGCACAATGTGCACGTATATTATACCTTAAAGATCAATCCCCAAGAGCTGGGGGGGGAGATGGTGATGTTATCTCCAAAGGCAGGGTTTTTCCGACTTTTATACTATGTTGAACAAAATTACTGTGTAAGAATTTTCATCGGACGATTTTTGGGGAAAAGGGGCGTGGGAGCGGTGCTAGTTGCCCTCCAATCGTTTTGGTCGCTTGGAAAAGGCACTATAACTTTTAATTTTCATTCAAATGAGCCCTTTTCCGATATTACAGGACCATTGGCTTGACAAAATCACCCCTTAGAAAAAGAAAAGAAAAAATAAATAAACACGCATCCGTGATCTTTCTTCTGACAAAAAATCAAAATTCCACATTTTTAAAGATGGGAGCTTAAAACGTCTACAGTAGGGTTTTCGCTGAATCCGATGGTGTAATTTTCAAGTATTCCTTAATTTTCAGGGAGGGGGTGTTTCTCCCTTTTTCAAAATCAGGCAATTTTTTTTAGGCTCGAAGCCTTTTATGGGCAACACTAAGCTCATAAGCCGATTCATCAGCATAATAAGCCGTTTCTTTTGATATATTTATTGACATCAAAATTCTGCTTTTAGAGTTTTGGTTACTATCGAGTCGTGTCGCTACTTACTTACAGTTCGTTACCACGATCTGTTTGATTCTACTGTTGTGTCTGTTGTTGAATAAATATATCTTTTAATAAAGTATATCCTTTTTTCAGTATATGCACCTATCCATGTTTTAGTCGTCCAGTAGCTACAGGAAATTTCAGACACAGGAAAAGTTTTCTAGACGGAAAAGGGGTAAATTTGGATTTTTTTTCTCTATGAAATGGCCCAAGGGAACCAAGAAAAGTCAAACTATTTACATAATAAATTCACCCAAGTAATTTTCCTAGTCCTAGTATTTTAGGTGGGAGGAAGGGGAAGTGAAATCTTATATCAGAACTTATTTAATTTCTTTAAAAACTTCAGGGCATAGTAGTCCTGAAAGGAACTTTTTCATTGAAATGACCCCCTCCCTCCAGAGTACTGAGAACAAATCGTATTCGAAAATCTAAGAATGAGTGTATCTATATTTGAAACTATATGCAGAATTTAGCAGCATATCCTTTTTTTTAAATATTAAAATGAAAACAATTTTCAAACGTATTTGTGCAATGATTCTCTTAGACGTATTTGATTTATAAGAAAAAAAAATCTGATTCTGATGGTCTGAAAATTGTAATTTTTTTTCAAAGGATAAATGAAAATACAGCGTCCAAGTACGTTTTAAAACAGTCAAAGAAAGTGACATAAATGTTTCTTGGCAGGTTGCAATTAGATGAAAGTTACATGGGACTCATCTGAAAGAAAAAATTGCCGAGAAGATCTGATACAGTTTATCAAAAGAACTGGAAGTTGTTTTGACAGGAAAAAAGATGTCTCTTGTACTGAAAGCTGGTAAGGAACAGCAAAGACGTAGGTTTCTAAAGTACCGCAATGCGTTATTTCTAGGATGTTTTTATCCTTCTTGTGAAGTGACCCTAAATGATTAAGTACTTAAAAAAATTCCTGATTGTTAAACGGAAGAAAGCTTTTCTATGGAAAGTAAAGAGTAAATTTAAAACTTGAAACAAGCTGATGTTTAGCTCATAAAATATGGCGTCCTTGAAACAAAGCTACATTAGTAGGAATAAAGAAGTGAAACATAAAATGAACATAAATACTATGAATAATGAATTCAAAGTTAAAGCAAGCTCAATGTTGCCACCCCTGAAACCTAACAAAAGACTATATCTCAACAGAGAAAATATAGGGAAATCTAGGGAAACATAGGAAAAAAATAATAAAATCCTTTTATTAGACAGTGAGCCACAACAAAATAATCTCTGGATATTTCGGTCTGATATGCAGTGGCCGTCTTCAGCAGATAAACATGTTTAGTAAAAGTATTGAAAGGCAGTGTGGTCTTAGAAAATATCTATGTCTCGACAAAAGATATCCTCGAAAGGTACAGTTTGGGTTAAAGTTTGATTCTAGCAAAACTGCTAACTCTTACGACGAGTCAAACGCAAAATCCTTTTTATGTTTGGAAGTGCAGTGGCTAATATTACTAGCTAATTCTTAGAAATAGCGAATGATAGGACTATAAGAAGTAAGTATTAATATATATATATATATATATATATATATATATATATATATATATATATATATGTAGATATACATATATATATATATATATATATATATATATATATATATATATATATATATATATATATATATATATATATATATATATATGTATATATATATATATGTATATATATATATATATATATATATATATATATATATATATATATATAAAACTTTTTCTCTTGATTCACAAAATTTAAATGGGTTCGACATCTGCAACCTTCCTGGTTTTACTTATGGTTTTACAATATCAATGACTGGAATATCAAAAACGACAATCCTGGAATGGTGGTTATAATTTATTAAATTGATTCAAAGCCTATTTCAAACGGAAAAATTTGAGAAGTTATTTGTAAGAGTTAAATTTAAACTGACTGCACTGTTTGTGTTTCAATCATAAAGTAACTGGGAGCAACAGTGGTCGAACTGAGTCAAATCGGAATTTGATTTTGTAACTGATTAAAGCAGCCAAGGAGAAACAAGTCGAATTTTCAAAAAAAATTTGGTCGTTATTATTCGATGGTATCGACGTTCGTGTAGTCTCTGTTTGTCTCTTTTACGTATATTATAATGTAATAAATTTTGGATATTTTTTCCAACGCGAAGGTGTTAGATGATGCTGGATTTAGGAATGACATTTTTTTGATGATGTTTTTTTATATAAATCTTACAATTGTGTTCATTCACACTTGTGGTAGCAAAGCGGATTAATACTCTACTTAGCAATTCAAAGCCCAGGGACCGATCCCCACTGTGACAAGGTGGGGTGACAAGGTTGCTACTTGTCCATGTAAAAACAAGCCAGCAACTTAAATTTGATTTGACACCTTATAATCAGCAATGGCTCTGTAGGGTTTTAGTAGTAGTTCTAGTAATTATGTTTACAAATTAAGAAGATGTAAGCATCTCAGTGGAAAATGAAAAGGGTTTCATCATACTCATTTCCCTGCCTGCACATTTTACAGCTGTACAGTCAATATTTGCATTTCTGTTTCGCTAGAGTCTGTAATTACATATTTTTCCATCAAAGTTTGATTACCTACGCAAACAAAATTTTCCTTTAATGTATTAGTACTTTACCTCAGAAACGAATTCCCTTTTTGAACTGAATTTTATTAACTCAGTTTCATTAACTTGCTTTGATACTGAAGATTTTGCTGCATAAGGCAGTCGCTTCGTAAATTAGAGACCTTTGTAAATACGTCTGTCATTTCTGCCTACTGCTGATTGACTTTTCAGCTTAAATAAAATTTGTTTTCTTTTCTTCAGTTGATGCGACTTAAAGACTTTTTCTTTCATAAAAACAACTTCCTTCTTTGCGTGTATTTTGTGTTTTCAGTAAAGTGTTCGCTTTGCATTGTTTTAAAAATAAGGGGAGACGTGAGAGGACAGTTCATTTCAGCTAGTTTTTTCGATAGCCTATATCAAACTGTTCGTGGTAATGAACTGTAAGTAAGGAGCAACACAACTCAACAGCAACCGAAACTCTAAAAACAGATTTTTTATATCAATTTTGTGCCCCTGAGGCAAGTGCTCCAACTTTTCCCCCTTGGAACTGCCTCCAGTTAGGAGCTAAGATAAGATCTAATTCAAGTTGTATTAAAGTGCAAGTTGTATCTTCCTTGTTTTAAATAGTTAGGGGCAACGAACTATTAGTAAGAAGTGACCCGGCTCAGTAGTAGCCGAGACTCTAAGAAACGGAATCTTGATACCAACAGATATATAAAACAAACATTTGGGTTTTATGCTGATTTCAAATATATTTTCATTAAGTTTAGTCTATAAAAAGCTGTAAGCCTGAGGAAATTTGTATAATTTCGGAAACAAGGAAGAAACATCCCTTGATAGTCAGGGAATCCTAATGAAAATCAGACCATCAGATTCGACGTATCAGACAATACGCTGATTCTGATGGTGCAATTTTCATTAAGATTCACTGAATTTTGAAAATATTTTCTCCCTTTGCGAAAATCAGGCAATTACTCTTAGGCTCGTAGCTTTTGATGGGTAACATTAAACTTAATGAACTTTACATTTTTGGAATCAGCACAAAAAGACATTTTTATGTATCTATTGATTCCGAAATTCCGTGCTTTGTTAACTATTAGGTCGAGTCATTCCTTGCTTACAGTTCGTTACCGCGAACTGTTTGATAAGACTAATCTTCCATTTTGAAGCGGCTTCTTAGGACTCGCTCCTGCTTTTTTATAGTCCCCGGAACTATTCATTTTTCCAATGTTTTTATGATTCATTTATTTATCTATAGCAATATATTTTGTCTTTAGCCGATGTGTCATGTGATAACTTATTTTAATTTGTTTGTTTGAGTCTGAAATTTCATTGCTAGTAGTTTATGGTAGTAGTTTCATGTGTAATTTTGTTCATTTTTAGTTTCATCTTTTCATTGATAGCAGTTTCTGTTCGTCTCAAGTTTTTAATTATTTTATACTCCTCCCACTACGACTAAAATATGACAGCCCCAGTATTATCTTTAAGTATTAAAGGTAATACTTTAAGTATTAAAGTACAGCCCCAGTATTCCCCAGTATTACCTTTAAGTTTTGACTTACATTCCAAGCCGTTCTCGAGCCTTCCACCTTTCGTTCCCTAGCAGTACCTTTAAGTTTTGATTTAAAACCCCGACCCGTTCCAATGTCATGTCGATGGCTTGCATACCAACAGTGTCTTGATTCATCTCAACTCGCTCATCTAGGAGTCTAGGAGTTCCTGAAAGTTTCAACTTCTTCCCTAAGTCTCTTTCCAAAATATTGCAGATAATTTGAAAACTATGGTGCGCATAGCGTCCTTTGACTTACTTAGGTGCATGTTTAGTCTCCACAGTATTCTCGTCACAAACTCTGGAAATCTTGCACTAATGAACAACCCGTAAGAGCCCCTTGCTGTTTGGAAACCAAAACTTAAAATGGTCATCTTTTTACTAGCTCTTTACTACAGGCGAACAATAGAGCGTTGCCTGTGACATTCTGTGCATGTGGTTTTTTAACCACACTATGTCATTTGTGACATTGTGTATGTGGTTTTTTAAAGGGAAAAGATTGATCACTTTAAGCTCAACTGTATTGCCTTGATGATCTAATTAAGTGCACTATAAATTTGAATTATAATTAAAGTAGAACTAAATTTGAATCAAGCTATCTTTAACTTTTTTTTTAATTAAAACGAGCTTAGAGAACTTAAAATGCATTATAAAATGAACTTATAAAATGAATTTCTTTTGGTGAAAACGAGTTTCTTATATGAGTGAAATACAAAATGAGAGTTGTCAATTCACGTAAATGTAAGTGGGAAGGGTTCAAGGATTTCTTAGTGTTTTGGCAGGTAAAATGCAAAACAGAGTGGGGGGGGGATAAATTATTTTGTCGGTTTCTTTAAATGAAAATTCCAGAATATGAATTTTGAAAGACCTAGGGGCTGGGGAAGGGATAGCCACCCCATAAATATCACCGCAGTTTAATTATCTCTAAAAGTAAACTTTACCACAAAAGCCAGTAATACTGAAATCTCTTTTTAATATTAGTGACTTCAAAAATTATGGAAGTACTTACTTTTCCGTTTCATTGTTCCTCATGAAGTATCTCAGTTCTTCCATTTCGAGTTCATTCAAGTCTAAACTGGCCACTATATCTCTGTCAAGAAAGCCTCTCCAGTGACCAATTATGGGGAACGTTTCAACGAAATCAGCAGGTAAAAACCAACCAAATCTGAAAGAATAAATCTAAATCTTCGAATCACATCCTATTTCAACAAAATAGCGCATTAAAACGGCAGAAAAGAAGCTTAACTACTGCCAGGCAGTGGCGTAATTTTGTCAAAATCTTGGGGGGGAGGCAAAGCTGGAGCTGATTTTTCCGAATCAAGTGAAAATGAAAATGAAAAATGAGCCGTGTAGTACCATAAAGACAAAAAAAAATACAAAAAAAACGAGCAGCTTCTTTGGATGCTTGAATTAGGCAGGCTTATCTTAGTTTTGCCAAAATTTTTGAAGAAACTAAATTTCAGCTGAGGGACAAACTGAGGCGTGGGAAAGCAGTTACCCCCATGCGAAATATCAAATTAACCCCTTTCTGCCAGGGCAAAACAAGTAATAATTAGGAAAATAGGGATACAGGTTACAGAGCTATAGGGCTAGTTAGGGCTACAGAACAATAGGCAGATGAGTATGGTAGTTGAACGTACCATTGACAGTTAAATATCTAGAACAAACTAACAAAATTGGGAATCCAGTTATTAAAGAAGATGGCCGCCATTTATATTTATGCAGTTTTGGGTAGTAGCTGGTGCTAAATCAAATAGCTCGTGGTAACGAAGTGTAGGTAAAGAGGAACCTGGCTCAATAGTAACCAAAACTCTAAAAAACAGAATTTTGATACCAATAGATACATCAAAAGAATCGGATTTTTATGCTGATTTCAAGTTTAGTCTTACTCATCCAAAGTTTCCAGCCTCGGAAGATTTGTCTTATTTTCGAAAAAAAGGGGAAAACACCCCCCTAGAAGTGATAGAATCTTAATGAAAATCACACAATCATTATCAGGGTATCAGAAAACCGTAATGTAGAGGTTTCATGCTCCTATCTTCACAAATGTGGTATTTTGGATTTTTTGCCAGAAGAAAGATCACTGTTGCGTGTTTATTTGTTTGTCTGTTTTTTCGTTTGTTTTTCCCAGGGGTGATCGTATCAATCCAAGGGTCCTAGAATATTGCAAGAGGGCTCATTCAAATGGAAATACAAAGTTCCAGTGACCTTTTTAAGCGACCAAAAATTGGATAGCAACTAGGCCCCCTCCCACGCTCATTTTTTCCCAAATTCACCCAATCAAAATTTTTAGATAGCCATTTTGTTCAGCATGGTCGAAAATCTCATAACTATATCTTTGAGGATGACTCAATCCCCCACAGTCCCCGGGGGAAGGGCTGCAAGTTACGAACTTTGCCTATTGTTTACATATAACATTGGTTATTGGGTTATTGAGTATACAGACATTTTCAGAAGGGTGTTTTTCTGGTGTGGAGGTTGGGGTAGGGGATCACGTAGGAGGATCTTTCCATGAATGATGTTTTCCTGGGGGAAGGGATATTTCTGAGAAGGGGGCGCCAGATTTCCCAGCATTGTTTAAAAAACGATCAGAAATTAAATTCTGAAAAAAATATGTTTTTTCAACTGCAAGTTAGGAGCAACATCAAAACCTAGAACGAACAGAAATTATTACATATATGAGGAGGTTGGCCGTCTGTCAATACCTCGCTCTTTACGCTAAATTTTTTTTTAGTACTTTCAAAAGAGATATCTATTCTAGTTAAACGGCTTTTGTGATTCAGGGGTTATTTTTAAGGAGTTGGAACCAAATTCGAACTTTAGCGCAAAGAGCGAGGTATTGACAAGGGGGAGAACCCCTCGTATACGTAATAAATTCTGTTCGTCTTAGGTTTTAATGTTGCTCCTTACTTTCAGTTGAAAAAACCAGTTTTTTTTAAAATTTAATTTACAAAAAAAGAAACATACGGAAAAAGTCAGCAAAAGTAAAATGACACTAAAGAGAAAAAAGGTGTCACTCCCATTGAGTGTGTAATTATACTGGGGAATCAACAAATTGTTTATATTTGAATTTTTTAAAGAGCCAAAAGAGAAATTTTGAAAATGGAGTTTTTAGGTATATACAGATCTAACAAATGAAATTAAAAATAGGGATAAGAACTTTTATTAGACAGTGAAAACAGATTCAAAAAGCTCTGCAGGTTTCGATGATCATGCAGACGATACAGGCCATCGTCATCGTCGGATACATTAAAGTTTCAGAATTAAAACCAACGAAAGTTATACAGGACAAAATAATTACTTATGGATATAGAACTATATAGAAAAAAAAATACGTATATATATCAAAGATGGGTCCAGGGGCATAATTTTTATTTTTCATTTTCATTTCCTTGGTACTTCAAAATGTGTTGCGCGACGTTGTCGCAATAATTCATCTCTAAAAATGCTTATTATACGGTCCTTTACTTTTCTGTTTCAGTGGTGGAAAGTCTCAGACATCATGTTGTTTTGAAAAATTGCCTACAATCATAGTGTTCCACAAACTATGAAAGATGAAAAAAAAAACAAATAAATTCGATAGAGAGAAAAAGAGAGAGAGAGAGAGAGAGAGAGAGAGAGAGAGAGAGAGAGAGAGAGAGGCAGAGAGAAAGATACGAAGAATAAAATTTACTGATTAAGAGATTTGAAGCTTTCTGCCCAATTCTATACTTGTGTTTGTAAGAAGTGTTTCAAAACTATAAAAAGAAGAAAAGGGAAGATTAGAGAAGAATCCAGAAAAAGGTTTTAAAAAGAAACCAGATTAGTGTCGAAAAAAAATCGAATGAAAATTGGTAGATCTCTACACCCATTAGAAAAGTTGAAATACTCTTGGACATTTAGCTTGGGAGACGCAATTTTACCAAAAATTTTAGTTCATTTTTTGTGAACCCTCGATGGCTCACACAGTTACTCAAGACCCAGAGCATATCACAGCAGAAGCTCCTGAGCTAAACCCTCGATGGCTCACACAGTTACTCAAGACCCAGAGCATATTACAGCAGAAGCTCCTGAGCTAAACCCTCGATGGCTGGAATCTCGCGTTTTAGGCCATCCCTTCAAGAGAGATTTTAGGCTGGAACTTTAAACCACGTCCAGACACGCATATTACGGGTAGGGGGTGCTGGTGCGACTCATCAAAATATTAAGATATTGTCTTCCATTTGATAATATTTTTCAAATTTTGTATTTAGATTCGTTTTTCACAATTTATTTCCCCTTCATCCTCTTGATACTGAAGTCCTTCAATAAATATTCCTGCGTAGATGCATTACCACATATTACGATAATTATAGATTACTTTTCAGGCTACATGAGACTTTCATGAAATATCTATTCTCCTTGTAAAGAATCTTGTACAAAGACAATCGTATTAATTACGCCCCTCTTCAAAAGAAAACGCCTATCTCATTCTAACTTTCGTTGGCATTCACACCAAAATTTCCCGGAGGGGCGAAAAGAAAATAGAAGAAAATCGAATCTATTCCAAGACTTCATTTACAAACATTCCTTTTGAGGAATTTTTCTATTAAGGGGTTTAAAGGAACGCAGAAGGGATGGTGATTGGTAAATATTATTGAGATCTTCACTACACGTGTAAATAGGACTTGTTTGAAAGATCATAGACACCATTTCTGGCAGGCAGTATCGTCAATTGGAAGTGAGGGACATGTTCCCTTAGATTTTTTAGCCCCCTAAATTTGGGAGCATACATCTTAAGTATGTCCTTCTAATTTCTGTTAAAAGAATTGAACAACAAGGTTCGGGTTTGAAACCTCGTCCACTTTGTGGAATTTTATAGTCCTAGAATGCAGCAGCTCATTCTTAGAGAAATTAAAGATTTGCAAGATAGTGGTATATATATATATATATAGATATATATATATATATATATATATATATATATATATATATATATATATATATATATATATATATATATATATATATATATATATACTGTATATATATAATACTGCCCAATCTCAAAAATCATCTGCTCATATATATATATATATATATATATATATATATATATATATATATATATATATATATATATATATATATATATATATATATATATATTAAGTTATTTATTAGATTTAATTATTAAATTATTAACTTAATAATTAACTTATGTATTAAATTTAATTATTAGTATATTTAATATTTAAAAAATTTAATATATATCTAATTTTTTTTTAATATTTTATTTTAACGCTGGATGGTGTGGATTAAATATTGAAATAAATGTTAAACCTAAACATTAAAATAAGATGTTAAACAAAAACTTGGGGAGTTACGTAAAATATTACTTCTATGCATTTCTAGTAATTCATAAGCATAGTTCGTGTCAAGCATGATATTCCACTACCGTTTGTGGTACCTGCAACAAGACCCCCTTTCATTAAGATTAAATAAAAAAAACAAGTTTTTTTAACTAAAAGTAAGGAGCGACATTAAAACTTAAAACGACCAGAAATTACCTCGTATATGAAAGAGGCTGCTTCCTCATCAACGCCCCGCTCTTTACGCTAAAGTTTGACTCTTTCTCTCAATTCTTCTTTTTAAAACAGTAGAAAACTTTAGCGTAAAGAGCGGGGCGTTGATGAGGAAGCAGCCTCTTTCATATACGAAGTAATTTCTGGTCGTTTTAAGTTTTAATGTCGCTCCTTACTTTTAGTTAAAAAAACTTGTTTTTTTTATTTAATTTCTGGACGTTTTTGAATCAATACATGTTTTGATTTTGGCTCTCCGCAGAGGAATAATTAAAACAAAATTTGCATTTTTTTTGGCTAAATGGCTTTCTCATAATTTTGATCGAATGATTTTGAGAAAAAAAGAGCGGGGGAGGAAGCCTAGTTGCCCTCCAATTTTTTGGTTAATTAAAAAGGCAACTAGAATTTTTAATTTTTTACGAATATTTTTATTAGTAAAAAATCTACGTAACTTATAAATTAGCTTACGTAAAGAACTTTTGTATTCTCATATTTTTATTACATATATGAGGGAGTTCGCCCCCTTGTCAGATCCTCGCTCTTTACACTAAAGCTTAAATTTTGTCCCAATTCATTAAGAATGACCCCAGAATCACAAAAGCCGTAGAATAAATAGTTGAAATTACTAAAAATACTTTAGCATAAAGACCGAGGTATTAGGAGGAGGTAAGCCCCTCAAATGGGTAATAATTTCTGTCTGTTTTAAGTTTTAATGCTGCTCCTTACTTCCAGCTGAAAGAACTTTTTCATATTTATTTTTTCATTGTTTTTTTTTTAAATAATGCTAGTAAATCCTGCGCTCCCTTCATGGAGATTTTCTTCCCCCATGACAAAATATCGATGGAAAGTTCCCCCAGAATATCCCCCTCTTCTCAGCCCCTCCCCCAACCAAAAAAAATCCTCCTGAAAACGCCTGTACACTTCCCAATAACCATTACTATATGTAAGCACTGGTCAAAGTTTGCAACTTGTTGCCCCTCCCACGGGGACTGTGGGGGAGTAAGTCTTCCCCAAAGACATAGTTATAAGGTTTTTCGACTACGCTGAATAAAATGGCTATCTCAGAATTTTGATCCGTTGACTTTGGGAAAATAATTAGCGTGGGAGGGGGCCTAGGTGCCCTCCAATTTTTTTGGTCACTTAAAAAGGGCACTAGAACTTTTCATTTCCGCTAGAATGAGACCTCTTGCAACATTCTAGGACAACTGGGTCGATACGATCACCCCTGGGAAAAAAAAACAAACAAAAAAACAAAAAAACAAATAAACACGCATCCGTGATCTGCCTTCTGGCAAAAAATACAAAATTCCACATTTTTGTAGATAGGAGCTTGAAACTTCTACAGTAGGGTTCTCTGATACGCTGAATCTGATGGTGAGATTTTCGTCAAGATTCTATGACTTCTAGGGGGCGTTTCCCCCTATTTTCTGAAATAACGCAAATTTTCTCAGGCTCGTAACTTTTGATGGGTAAGACTAAACTTGATGAAACTTATATATTTAAAATCAGCATTAAAATGCGATTCTTTTGATGTAGGTATTGGTATCAAAATTCCATTTTTTAGAGTTTTGGTTACTATTGAGCCGGGTCGCTCCTTACTACAGTTCGTTACCACGAACTGTTTGATTATTTCACTTGATGTTTGTAATTTTTGCGTTCAATGGCCAAATGCCATTATTGCATTCGTTCAAATTCACCCATTGAAACCTATTGCAATTTATTATTTGCTTATTGTGCTTTAGAGCTCAATAACCTGCAATTTGTCCATTTACAGATAGAAAATGGATATTCTTTTTTGTATTTATCTACTTTTTTTTTTTTTTTTTTTTTTTTTTTTTTTTTTTTTTTTAGAAATTCATTTTGACGTTCAAGCCGCAATCAATAAAGCACAATAATTGCGTTTATTCAGTAAGTTAATGCAATACAATCTGTTGAACACGGGGGCTGGTGTACTCAACTTCTGAAAGCGGGCGACAACTTGTACATATTGTGTTTATGTTTTTTTTTTATCATAAACAGCTTTCAAAGAAAAGAATTATACAAATTATATTGTTCCCAAACAATGATAACTCTGTCATGTTAATTGAAATTTATTACTGATAAAATACGATGCTATGACTACCTCCGATATTGACATTTAGCATGTCTTTTGGCTCACGGTTATTTAGGGATCATTCCAGGAGCCGAATCAAGCCGAATTCGTCAAATCTTAAAGGATTCGTTTTATTTATTAATGAAGTCAAATTTAGTCATGGTCAGAGCGTCAATGTATCACTTGTATTTTTTTAAAGTATAATCATAATCAACAGTTAATTTTTTGAAAATGAGGGGTGGCGAGTTCAACCAAAAATTTGAGTTCAACTGGGCATATAAAAAAAAAACTGAATTGAACAAAGAACAGCCAACTATTCTTCAGCGTGTGTACCCCAGCATTCACAGATGGCATTGGATCAAAATCCAAAGACATCCACTTTGTGATGCATATCTTCATTTGATTTTTTTTTTAATAAAACAACAAAAACGCAAAAACAGAAGGACAACAAGAAAAAAAAAACACATAACAAATACTGCAGATTTCAATTAACAACTCTGTCCCTAGAAAAATTTGACTTAATTGTCCAATATGATCTTACACCACTTTAGGTGTCAGAAATAGATTTTCATTCCTATTTTCCAAATCAAAAATTACAGCTAACGATTTCTAATTTCACAGCTAACGAATCCTAAATGTAAAATTTTACAAAACCTATAACGCAATTCAGCAAAATAGATTAAAATGTAATAGTTCTGGCCGTGTGCTTTCAACGGTCCAATTGCGGCACCATATGAAATCTTGTTACTTATGCATTATACGAGAAACACACTCGAGAATTTGTAGCGCGAACATGAGGCATTACCCATTTTTTACGGTGTTAGTACGAGACAATTAGCTTCGGCTCGGTGGAAAAATACATTGTAGGTATATTATAATTAAATATTTGGTTGGTATTCTGGTTGGTATATCTTTGGTGTAGTTTCACAGCCGAAGCTAATTGTCTGATGTTAACACCGTGAAAAACGCGTGATGTCTTGTATTTGCGATACAAGCTCTCGAGTGTGTTTCTCGTATAATACATAAGTGCCGATATTTTTACCTCAATGGAAGTCTTTAAATTCGTTGTTTCCCCCGCGGCCTTCCTGAAATGAATCCTTACGGATGTAATGGGACTTCTAGTAATCTGATTTAGATGTTCGAAACACAGTTGGATGGCTTTGAAAACGACATTTTTTTCGAACATTACTTTGAGAAACTAGCGGTGGCTAAGGAATAATGTTTTCGACTTGCCATAATTCTTATAAATCGAATCATTTGCATGGTAAAACTTAGAAATAACCATATAATGAACTAAGGGGATCTATTTCAATTCTAACTGAACTAGGAATTATTCAGAAAGCATTTGCCTTAGAAACTCAAAATGAAACGAAGCAGATCAAGAGGAGTCTCAGACCCCCTCCCTCTCTTTCTCCTAACAAAACACCTGGATTCCCTCTTTACTATGGATACTAAATTGAACTTCTGATTTTGAATTTCTGGATTGTAATATTAGGCTTCGATTTTTCATCAGTAGCCTCATAAAACCTTCAACGTCAGCTTTTTGTAAATCAGAACCATTCATGAAATACAACCAAAATGTTTTTAAATTTAAGACAGTCGCGCTGCCCTCTCAGTTAATGATCAATGTGTAATAATTTATAGCTTATTTTAATATATTACCAAAATATTATAATATATTACCAAATTATTATAATATATAAGCTTATTATAATATATTACCAAAACATTCATTGAATAAGCATGCATCGAAAGATGTAAAACATGTCCATGTATCAGGAACTGAAGTCGAAGTTACACATGGTTAAGGGTCCTTAGCTTTGCAAGAATCTGTATCTCAGCAAGGTTTATCATGTGAAGCTATTTGCTTAAATTTGTCGATGAAGTCTTTCCTCAACAGGGCTGTCTGCAAGTTTAGGATCCTTTCTTCCGAGGATTAAGTCGAAACAAAAGGGCTCAAATTTGATGATAATTTTGGTGAATATTTCTTTAGCTTCCATATAAGGAAGAATCCACTTTTTTAAAAAGCACGAACACAATTTAGGTTGACCAATGTGCATGCCACTGAGGCATTTGAAAAGTACCAGACAATATTTTAGATCATAATTAGAGGTTCTAAGTCTGCTCCCAGTCTAGAGACGAGTGGGAACACCGTCTGTTTCAAATGCAGAAGATCCCTTCATGTTCTTCAACTCCTTCCAAATCTTTTCCCTGAAACATTTTTACAAGCTCAAAAGCATCTAGGTGAGGCACTGCTTGAAGGGTTGCACTTACATCTAATATGCGCTTAATTTCTATTGTCCAATCCATTCCCCAACCTTGCTTTCCTTTTTATTCGTATACAAAAAAGTGAGCAACGAAAAGAAGAAAGAAAACAAAAAGACAAACGAGAACGAGGCAACACAGTGGAAGGATCCTTCTGTTTCTGGCCTATATTTACCTCAAGGTCACCACACTTATAAAGATGGTCTTTCAACAGGCATGCTTAACTACAGTGCAATCTTTCATAGGTTTACTAGTTATTAGCTACTTATACGGACTCAAAAACCTACTTCATTAATACTCAGAAAGTGTTCTAAGGAGCTTAGAAATCTTCTAAGTAAGAAAAAATTTGGAAATCCTTTATGTCCTTATCAGTCCATTGATGCCATAGATCATGCCAAGAATAACAATCAAGAACAAGAAAAGTTTCATTAAAAAGGGTTTTGAAAAGATTAGTCAATAAATTACATGAAAAGTTAATAAGAAAATAGGTCGAGAATATATACCAGCTTGATTATATCGTCTTAGATATACCTTGGGTTAGTCACGTTAGCCAAGAATGTAGGCGTAAAAATCAGACACAGAGGGGCTCATCATTTGATGCAGTTATGCAGAGAGCACCTAACTAATACAACGAAATTTAGTTGGAGTAATTTGGGAGAGCTGATTCCCCAGTTTCCCAAAAATATTACATGGCAGCGGAAACAAGAAAACGTTATATAGAAGAATGTCTGACCGAAATAAGAAACCAACTAGAGAAATTTCATAAATTGGATTTCAAGGTAGAAGGCATAGTTATGCAGGGTAACGTCTGAAGGCTGGTAAGGTAAGTGGTGAGATGTGGAAGCTAGTCTCTAATCCCTACGGTTGGATTAAAGTTGGTGAGGCATTTTTGGGAGTTTTGAAGCAAAGAACCCTTGTGGCCTTAGCTTCAAATCAGTTTTGAAGGTCCATCCTCTTTTAATAATAATTGGTGCACAAGTAATCAGGCTCCAAAGATTAATTGTTAGTTGAATAGGCTAACAAAGTAGCTTCTACCATATTATGGTAGAAGCTACCATAATACCCAATTTTAGCCTACTTTTTTATTTTTCAAAATCAACTTAAGCATAGAACTGCTTACATTTATTTGAAATTTAGTGTTCGGATTATCTATTGGACTTAAATTTCTAGATTTTTTGAGAAAAATCTCAATTTGGGTGTTTATTGCTAAATTTGATACATTAATTTGATTTCTAGTTAAAAGATTGAAGTTTAATATTAAAATGTTATCCTTTTCACTTTAAATTTAAAAAATCATTAGTTGAGTGGTTAGAACGATCCACTTGAAATCCTTTGTCCGTGATAACAGGAGTTCAAGTCCTGATACCACTGGTTAATTAGTTTGGAACGGGTGTCAGTGACGTGACTCTTTAGGCTCAGCTAGATTTGACCCAGCTCTAAACGGGTACCCGGAGAGACATATGGAAGGTAAACAGGAAAAATGAGCGACAGCATGGGATGGCTGGTCCTAACCCCCCATTGCAGCTCCTGGCTGAAGGAACATGACATGGAGATCAACGCCACCCGTGGGGATTTAAAAGTCTAATGCCGTATTCTTCACATTTTTTTTTACCTTTTCACTTCAATGCTTTTGTTGTTTGAATTCTTATTCTACAGTTTTAGCTTTATGCCAGTCTAAAACATTTTAAAGGTTTTTTTTTTGTCGTCCAACTATTTGCTAACAATGTTAGTTAAAAGGTACTTATTTGGACGGCGGAAACACAATTGTTAAGTAACAGAAATAAATCCTCCAAAAATTTTCTCAAACAAGTATTCGATTTGTTAAAGATTAAATAAAAAAAACTAATTTTTTTAGCTGAAAGTAAGGAGCGACATTAAAACTTAAAACGAACAGAAATTACTCCGTATATGAAATGGGTTGTCCCCTCCGCAATCCCTCGCTCTTTACGCTAAAGCTTTTAATTGTTTTAAAAAGTAGAATTGTGGCAAAGAGTCAAACTTCAGCGTAAAGAGCGAGGGATTGCGGAGGGGACAACCCATTTCATATACGGAGTAATTTCTGTTCGTTTTAAGTTTTAATGTCGCTCCTTACTTTCAGCTAAAAAAATTAGTTTTTTTTATTTAATTTCTGAACGTTTTTGAATTAATGCATGTTTGGTTTTGGCTCTCCGCACATAAATTATTAAAATGAAACTTGTATATTAATTCTTTTTTTGGCTAAATGGCTTTCTCTTAGTTTTGATCAGACGATTTTGAGAAACAAGGGGTGGAGAAGGAGGCCTAGTTGCCCTCCAATTTTTCGGTCACTTAAAATGGCAACTAGAACTTTTAATTTTTAATGAACGTTTTTATTAGTAAGAAATACACGTAGCTTAAGAATTAACTTACATAACAAACTTTCATAACCTTATATTTTTATTATGTATACGAGGGGGTTTTTACCCTCGTTAATACCTCGCTCTTTACACTAAATCGTAAGTTTTGTCCCAATTCTTTAAGAATGACCCCTGAATCAGAAAGGCCGTAGAATAAATAGTTGAAATTACTAAAAATACTTTAGCATAAAGAGCAAGGTATTTATCTCCTCCTAAATACCTCGCTCTTTATACTAAAGTATTTTCTATAGTAGGGTTCTCTGATACGCTGAATCTGATGGTGTCATTTTCGTTAAGATCCTACGACTTTTAGGGGGTGTTTCTCCCTATTTTCTTAAATAAGGCAAATTTTCTCAGGCTCGTAACTTTTGATGGGTAAGATTAAACTTGATTAAACTTATATATTTAAAATCAGCATTAAAATGCGAATCTTTTGATGTAGCTATTGATATCAAAATTCAATTTTTTAGAGTTTTGGTTACTATTGAGCCGGGTCGCTCCTTACTACAGTTCGTTACCACGAACTGTTTGATATTCTCTAACAATGTAAGACTAACAGTTTTTAGCTGGATGGCAGAAACATTGTTTTTGGGAAAATTGTTAGCTAACAGTTCCGCGTTTGGATGGTGGAAAACCCCTTAAGTTATGCTTTCAAATCAAAACCTATAGAAATACTTTATTTTACAATATATTCTAGATTTTACGGCCAAAGAAGTTACCACATGACAGGGTACTATCACTTAGGATCAAAGGTATAACATTACTGAAATTTTTAACTAAAATTGGAAAATTTTCAACAGTTTCGAATAATAATAATAATAATAATAATAATAATAATAATAATAATAATAATAATAATAATAATAATAATAATAATAGTTTATTCCAGAAAAAGCCCATGGGCCATAGGAATTTTACATAAGAACTGAATGGCTATTAACATTTAAAAGGGCTTCACTCCTGGGAGAGGGCTTCAAAAATACGCGTTAGGTTCGCCAGAGGGTAAAATCTCTGATTTAACTTTAATTTGAATCTGATCTCTCTTTCGAAGGGTTTATGAATCAAGTAAACTTTCTTGTGGGAACTACTTTCTGAGGTACTACAGGTAGGTTCTTGATATAAATAAATCCTTATTGAAGCTGTATCCTTGTGTAAAAACGACCATGATGAAAGTAGTTTCTGACTTTAAATGCTAAACTTTTCGGTCTTTACTAGGTGCACATGATAATGAAAATACCCCGATTAAGGGGACATTCCCTCAAATTTGAATAAATATTGAAAAGTGAAAGAGAAATGCCCCCAAGACTGTGTAATACATTGTAAGACAACTGTAATCTTCACTACTGTTTATGCTAATGTTCCAACTGTTTCTCAACTTCAACCGTCATTCTCAATATTATTTTTCTCCATTCTCCCAGCTACAGGGGTATTCCCTCAAATTAGAATTAATACCGAAAAAAGAAAAGAACAAAAATTCACTCAAGATACTGTAATACAATCTAAGACAGCTATAATCCCCATTACAACTCATTACAGTCTTTCAACTGTTTGTCAATTTCAGTTAGAGCCGGAGTTAGGTTATTTCTCAGGGGGTCCCCAGCTGTGCCGTCAATGCTGTATATATTACAATTTTCGTCAATAAATATTAAAATTTTAGCTTATTTTGCCACCTCCTGAGCGTGCCATCCGGGTTACTTTCCCCCTTTTGGTCCCCTAGATCCAGCCCAGACTTCAATCATCATTCCCATCAATCTATATATAATTTTCTTGATTCTCCAAAATTTTATGCTAGCTAAGTCACACCGGTTCATAATTTTCATATATTTTGTCATATATAATTCAATTTGACAAAACTTACGTCTTAATAATGCAGCAAATGTAAATTATAGAGTGAATTTTGTAGAACCAAGCTCAGTGAAATATAGCCAGTGATTATTCATGGTTTAATTTATTCAAGGATTATTAACAATAATCATCCGTAAAACTTGGAGTACTAAATCGTATGATAAACAAACCGTCCCACAAAATCATGTCAATAAATTCAATTATATTCTCTTGGTTTGACAAAGTAATGACAGTGTGGTGCTTAACGGTGCTTTCCCTTGTAGTGGATTCCGCATGCATTCAACCAAAAGAAAAATAAAAGCAAACTACAAAAAAATTGGAATTTTCTTTTTCTTTTTTACTATTATAGAAAAACTGATAAGTTTATAAAGCGCGAGAAATCGTGTAAATATTTCCATACGAAGGATTTTTGAGTGTAAAACCGAAGAGTTTGTTAGTTTCTTGCCAAACTAAGCTGTATAACAGTAAGTACTTTGTTTTCCAGTTTCAAATGTTTTGTTAAGATCATCCTGTGGATATGAAATATAATTTAAAATCATGTTTATATCACTTCTATGTGATTGATAGAATATCAAATATTGTCTCTTTTGGTACTTAGGTACTCCTTTGAGTCTTAGGTACCCGTTTGACTGACCATTCATCAAGCAATAAGCTGTATGCAAAATGGGTTTCGTTCCCTCTTTCTGGGGCTACAGTGAAAGAAACGGCCTAGCCAAAGTCCAATCATTTAACTCCCTAGTCAATTTTTTTTCTTAGGCGGCACCTCGGTCAAATACAGAGGTATCAGTTTTCTTCGTCGCTTCAACTAAACAAACATAAGAAGGTTGAACTTAAGGGGTTTCTCACTCAAAATTACAATTAGGTGCAGGGTGTCCTTATCAATTCTTCTTGTAATGATTTATACAATATAATTATTTATATTTATTTATTAACCGGCAGTTTGATGTCTGGGCGCTATTTATTCTCTAGACTCTGTTCAAACAGGTTACAACTAACTAATACTGGACTGAATCGCTCCTGAACAATCCGAGTGGTTAGTCCCTTGGTGTAATTTATGCATTCTCACACGCTCCGATTACAGCTGGATATAGTCTTTTGAGGGGATTTTTTACTTCGTAACATAAATATGTAAAATACTTGAAGGGACTGCAGCCTGGAAGTATATATTATAGAAATAAATTTCTGATTACTAAATAGAAAATATTTTGCTCTATTTTTTTATACCCCACAACAACAGTGTCAAGTATAGCAATTTAGAATGCAAACCCGGAATAGGTCTTATAATTATTTTTGAATTAAAAAAGAAAAAATTGTCGGCTTTAACGTTTGATTAGATCAAAATATTCACCAGATTTTTTTTTATTTCTATTGACATAAAAACCGCCAAAATCACTAATTCAGGAACGTCAGGCAAACTCCGAATGTTTAACATGGGAGGTCTAGGAAGATTCCTTGAGAGTGCGTCCTGCCTTAAAATGACTAAGCAAAGTCAAGGAGGCACACTCGTGCCTCTTTAAAGAGGCGAACCACGACAATGTTAAGCAGTGTTAATTCAATGGTCGCAGAGGGATGGGGAGGGATGCATTTCGTAGCCCGAGCTCCAACTAAGAAACCTGCCAAATTTCATCCCCCTCCGACTTTTCCTTCATGGGGAAAATCTGGCCGAGAGTTTCGACCACCCAACCCCACCCCCCTTTAACGTTGTCCGATCGGGCTGAAATTCACAAGTTAAGGTCCCATAGAGCCCAAGAGCTTATCCGCGAAATTTCAGCTCGATCCGATAACTCCTTCCCTGTTTTCCAGAAACCACGCATAGCCACTTATTGTTCATGTTCTCCTTTTTTTTTGCTTTAAGCCTACAGGTCACAGCCGACACCGGATCTGGGTGTACGAAGACTCATTCGACGCGGAATTCTCCGAGTAATTGCCCTGGAAAGTTTCGTCGGAAAATCTTAACCCCCCGATTTTCTAGCTTAGAAAAACCCATTTCCCCATTCAAGGTAAAATTTTCTCTTGTAATAACATCACTTGTTTGAAAAATTCTTACACTAACAGCAGCTTGGCGCAGAGGAAGCGTGCTGGGCCCGTAACCCAGAGGTCGGTGGATCGAAACCGCTAGCTGCTAACTTTTTAAAATTTGTAAAATTAGGTAATTTTGTCAGTTTGAATTTATTGATACAGAAAGGGAGAAAATAAACATGGAAACATGTGATCAGAACTGGAATGTTCACAAGAATTTATACTGAAGCGGGGGTAAGGCTTGATGGAAGCAAGTTAAAAGAACCATTTAAATTGATTTCCTAATTGAAGCCGTTGGTGAAATTTTCTATTGTAATAACTTGTTTGATAACAAGCATAACAGCAGCTTGGCGCAGCGGAAGCGCGCTGGGCCCATAAACCGGAGGCGGGTGGGTAAAAACCACTAGCTGCTAAATTTTTAATTAAGCTGCTAAACTATTAAAATTATCAAAATTAGATAATTTTGTCAGTTTGAATTTATTGATACAGAAAGCGAGAAAATAAACATGGAAAATTATTATTAAATTACATCCACCATGGATTGTAGAAAAACGTACAGAAATAATATGAAAAAAACTTCGTTTTCTTAAAGAGTTAAAGAGGCTGCGTCCCAAAGTCGAACCTTAAAACGTACAGGAATTAGGAGAGGCAGTTGGGGGGCTGCCGCCCCCAAACCCCCCGCTTTTAAAGACTCTTTTGAACAGGTTTTTTGTTATGGGGGGCTGCCGCCCCCTAACCCCCCGCTCTTGGCTTCGGAGTGGCCCTCTTTTAATTAACAAAAAATTGAAATCAATGAATAATGGAATAACTTCGAAAAATGTTAAACACAAGAGGACAGGAGAACCATTGCGCCGAAACTAGTAATTAGTAACAATGAAGTCCCCCCACAACAAAAAACCTGTACAAAAGAGTCATTAAAAGCGGGGAGTTTGGGGGGCGGCAGCCCCCCAACTGCCTCTCCTAATTCCTGTACGTTTTAAGGTTCGACTTTGGGACGCAGCCTCTTTAACTCTTTAAGAAAACGAAGTTTTTTTCATATTATATTACAGAGGAAGGATGAAAAATTGTCAAAGATTACGCTTGGTGGCGATTAACCTGTGGCCAAATTAAAAGCAGGTCGTCCTCGAATGGGGTTGGAAAAGGTCATAAGGAAGAATTTAAAGAAAATTGAAACTTTAAGGGAGAGGGTAAAAGGTGTAGCTTTGAATAGCTACAACAATAGAGGATGGAAGGATGGAGCAGGGATAGGGATGGAGGAGAAGTGTGCGTAGCTGTCTTGGTTTCTAGCGGCTTAGTTCTGCAGTCAGTTGTCAAAAGTAATAGCAAGACATGTCCTCTTTCTTTGGTTAAGATAATGTGTAACCTTATTCCCAGTGGCACTAATCCACTAAAATGTGCTCAAGATTTTATTTTTCACATTGTCTCTTACTATAGATGAAAATTGCAATTTTGAAAATCTAAGCCTGCTATCTACTAAACTACGAAATTTCTTCTTTTTTTTCCAAGGAAGGATGGTCATGCAGGTGTGTTCTTTCCTCTGAAGCAATCTTATGGAACCAGTAACCCTAGATCATTCGAATAGGTATCTTTTAAACAAAAATTCAAAGGTATAGCGCTCTTTTTAAGCAACAAAAGACATAATACCGCAGTAAGGTGCACATTTGTCGCATTTTATTACGCACAACTATAATTTTGGCCCGAACAAGGCCGAAATGTTTTCGGTATAAAGTAAGAAAGAGCGGTAATTTTCCTTTCATTTTATCCCTCAGCTGCAGAGTTTTCTATAGCAGTCTAAAATATCTTAAGTTAAGCTTTTAAATCATAGCCTCTTAATGCTGTATATTACAATGGGTTCCAGCTTTTACAAAGAAGATACGACGTGACAGGACTCTATCACTTAGGACCAAAGGTCAGGTAAGATATTACGGAAATCTTGAACTAAAATTTGAAAAGCTTCTTTAGCTTTGAACATATGAGCTTTAATAATTATAATAATTGTAACTTAATAATTAATTAATAATTTAATAATAATAATAATACATTTTAATGGCTAATTACGTTTGAGCAAGTCCACTCCAACCTTCTATGACAATTAATTCCATATTATAGTTTGAGGGGGGGGGAGAAGAAACAAAAGAGTCATTGTCCAAAACAAAAATAAAAAAATTGTTTATTACTTGGAAAAAAGCGTCAAAAAACCAAATACATGTAAAGTTCAACAGGGTTGAAATCTCTGGCTTAATTTTCATTTGAACCTGATCACTCTGTCGAAGGGTTTACAGATCAAGCGAACTTTCTTGTGCGAAGTTCTTTTCGAGGGTACTACATGAAGGTCCTTGACACAGATAAATCCTTGTTGAAGGTAGGTCATTGTGTACATAGGTCCTTAATGAAAGTAATGTCTGACTTAAAATAAATACATTCTAAGACCATACTGGCTATGCATGACGTATGAAAACAAAGAAAGGAAATAATAAATGAAAAGAGAAGAGACAAGTAGGTGAAAAACGAGGATTTTATCAGCCAGTAGCAGAATATGAAAAACAAGTAAATATTTTGACAAGGACCTCCGCCAAGTCGTCCTCAGTGCTCAAGAAAAAGAAAGAGGAAAAAAAGAAACAAAGAAGAAACAACAGCAAAATCTAACCTTTTTAAGTGAACTGCACGAGAGGAAAAAAGACACTGAATCAAACAACAAAAATCAACTTGAAATCAATGCCAATTAGATTGAACAAGTATCCTTTGCCTTGCAAGAGATTTTGCCTGTCTACAATTTCGGTTTGCATTAGATATGCGGACAGGTTGTCTTAAATTAGACTGGGCGAAAATATTCATAGAATCTTTTAGTATTAAATTATTATAAATTGGGCTTAAGGAAATATCTCTCGTGTCTCTATTTATAGCCAAATTTATATTTATATGTTTTTTTTTTTTATCTCAATTGCCTCTTTAAAAGATTGCGGTAGGCCACTTACGGTAGATATTAAAGTTGCCTCTTCAAAAAGAACTAAATGGTCAGGATTTTCGTATATATGCTGGGCCAGAGCTGAATCAACTTTGATTCAGCTATTCTGTCAAATTTAAATAAACACTGAAAAATGACATCAAGAAAAATGCACTCAAGATACTGCAATACACTGTAAGACAACTATAATCTCCATTACAGTTAATATCAGTGTCCCAACTGTTTCTTAGCTAATACTCTTTCTCCCCATTCTACATATTATTTTCTCCGTTCTCCCAGCACATTTCATACAATATTCCCAAATTTGAAGTAAATAACAAAAAATGAAAACAATAAAAATTTACTCGAGATATTGTAATACATTGTCAGACAATTATAATCTCTAGTACAGTCTATATTACTGTTCCAACTGTTTCTCAATTTCTACCACCATCCTCATCACTCTCCATATTATTTTTTTCCATTCCCCGATATTTTAAACTAGCTTAATCACACCGGTTCATAATTTTCTTAAATTTTATCATCTATAGTTCAATTTGACAAAATTTCTATTTTAATAATATAGATAGTGTGAATTAGAGAGGGAATTTTGTAGAACAAAGCTCAGTGAAATATAGCGAGTGATTATACTTGGTTTAATTACTTCAAGGATTATTAACAATATGCATGCGTAAAATTTGGAACTCTGAGTCCTGGGATAAACAACCGTCCCACAAAATCATGTTAATTAATTCAATTATATTCTCTTGTTTTGACAAAGTAATGACAGTGTGGTGCTTAACCGTCGTTGGTGGATTCCACATGCATTCCAGCAGAAGAAAAATAAAATAAAAATTGCAAACGAATCATTTTTTTTTGGAATATTCTGTTTTCAATTTTATGGCACTTGGTAAATACCAAGTGCCATATAGCAATCGCAAATTCTGTCGGTCTGTCGGTCATGGTTTTGCTAGTTTAGGCACTTCTAGATAAGCTAGTATGATGAAATCTGGCAGGCGTATCAGGAACCAGACAAGATTATATTGGGAATAGTCGTTTCCCCAATTCGACCATCTGGGGAGGAGTGGAGGGACGGTTAATTCGGAAAAATTAGAAAAAATGAGGTATTTTTAACTTACGAACGGGTGATTGGATCTTAATGAAATTTGATACTTCGAAAGATATCGTGTCTAAAAGCTATTATTTAAAATTCTTACCGGATCCAGTGACAATGGGGGCAGTTGGAGGGGGAGCCTTAAATCTTGGAAAACGCTTAGAGTGGAGAGATCGTGATAAAACTTGGTGGAAAAAATAAACGCAAGTCCTAGATACGTAATCGAAATAACAGGAACGGAATTTCTCTCTTTGGGGAAGTTGGGAGGAGGGTTAAATCTGAAAAATTAGAAAAAATGAGGTATTTTCAACTTACGAAGGAGTGATCAGATCTTAATGAAATTTCATATTTAGAAGGACCTCATAACTCAGATCTCTTATTTTAAATACCGACCGGATCCAGTGTCATTGGGTAAAGTTGGGGGGGACGGAAAATCTTGGAAAAGGCTTAGAGTGGAAAGATCAGGATGAAACTTGATGGGAAGAATAAGCACAAGTCCTAAATACGTGATTGACATAACCGGATGAATCCACTCTCTTTGGAGGAGTTGGGGGGGGGGTGTTACTTCGGAAAAATTAGAAAAATTGAGGTGTTTTAACTTAAGAACGGGTGACCGTTCGTAAGGTATTTTTAAATTTGATATTTAGAAGGAACTCATTTCTCAGAGCTCCTACTTTAAATCTCGACCAGATCTGGTGACATTGGGGAGATTGGAGGGGGAAATGGAAGTCTTGTTACGGGGGGGTCCATTGCTTTGGCGAGTTCGGTACTTCTGGACGTGCTAGGACGATGAAAATTGGTAGGCGTGTCACGGACCTGCACAAATTCGGATCTTAATGAATTTTGATATTTAGAAGGACCTCGTGTCTCAGAGCTCTTGTTTTAAATCCCGACCGGCATTAAGCCTCTGATTTTCCTTTTAAATTAATCTATTGATTCTTAGAATTTTGCTAGAACTCATGCCATATGAGCTCTTGGCTCTTCCGACCTCGTCACAAATGCCATATGAGCTCTTAGCTCTTGTTTTTACTATTAAAGAAAAATTAAGAAGTTTAAACCACAAGAAATCTAGTAAAAATTTGCCCATTAAGGATTTTTGCGTATAAAACCGCTGAGTTTATTAGTTTCTTGCCACAACTTAGCTGCATAACAATAAGTACATAACAATAACAATAACAAAACAATAATGTTTTAAAGTTTCAAATGTTTTATTAAGATCAACCTGTGGATATGAAATGTTATTTGAAATCATATTTATAACACTTCGATGTGATTGATAGAATATACAACGTTGTTTTTTATCGTTTTCCAAAGCCCAGGTTTGTCTGGCAGTTTGGTAAAATGGGAAGATAATTTTGCAAACAGTCGTGAAGAATGGTTCTTAAAAATGGGCACTTCAAAAGGCTAAGAAAGGCTTCAGTCCCCCCCCCCAGGAGAATTGCCTAGGGAGAGTCTTAGGTAGTCATTTGACTGATCATTTAGCAAACAGTGAGCTGTATACAAAATGGGTTCAATACCTCTTTCTAGTGCTACAGTGAACCTAATAGACTCAACCCAATAGGATCTCTGAGTAACCTTAAAAAAGGTTTTATATAAAATGAAAGCTTGAAATGCAGTATTTTTTATTCAGTTATACTTTTATCGTTACTTGGAAAGGGTCTTCTTTATTTAGTCTTAGTCTCTGTTTAAAGGCAATTTTTTTTATATTGTCCGTTGGACTTCTATCTTTATTTTTATTAGTTTATTCAGCAAAGAAGACGGTCGAGAGGAGGTCTTGAATGAAATATTTGCATAGTTTTCTTCTATTTTTCACTGGCTCTTAATATCCTCGTTTTCTCTTTACAATTTTTTTTTTTTTTCAGAGAAGCCAGCGTTAAGATGACTTGGCCAAGCGTTTCGGATGAAGGATGACAGATTATGCTTTGTGGCCATTCATCTAGGACCAAATTAAAAACAGGCCGTCTTCGAAGGGGGTGAGAAGAGGTCATGAGGAAGGACTTAGAATGACCTTAACTGGAACTTTAAGGGAAACTTTAAACTTTAAATAGGTTGGGATGGAGGAGGAGTGTACTTAGCCTTGCTCGCCTCAGGCGGCTAAGCTATGCAGTGAGTTGTTAATAGCAATAGCAAGACATGCTCTCTTTCATTGGTTAAGATAATGTACAGCATCATCCCCAGTGGCAGTAATGCACTAAAATGTGCAGCAATTTTTTTCTCTTCATGAAGATAAAAATTGTATTTTTCAAAATCTAAGGCTACTACCAACGAAACAACTATATTTCTTATTTTGCTAACGAAGGATGGTCACGCACTTGTGTTTTTTTCATCTTGGACTTATGAAATCAGCAGCCCTTGGTCATCCGAAAAGGAATATTTTAAACGAAAATTCAAAGGTATAGGGCTCTTTTTAAGCAACAAAAGAGATAGCACCACAACAAAGCGTACATTTCTGACATTCTATTTCGCAGAACTGCAATTTTGGCCCAACAAGGCCGAAACGTTATCAAGCGAAATTCTAGGACTATTGGAAGGATATTTATGTTACGGCCTCTCAATTTAAGAGTACCTACTGGTACGTAATACAATATTAGTCCCTAAGCATAGATGCAATCCGTAAACAAAACCAGTCATTGTCAAGTACCCATGATCTAATCAAGCTAATTACTATAGAGTATTGCATAGTTCCTCACCAGCCATTAGGGTGGAGGCAACTGGACTTTATTAGTAGGAGAAAATAACTATGGTTTTAAAATTTTGTTTTAGGCCCAAAATTTCAAATTTTCCATGTGAGGTTCTTCAGATTGATTGAAATCTACATTCACATTAATATAGATTTAACTTTTGACCTCTATTATTTGGAAAAATACATGTATAGGGATGAAAAAAAATTGAAGCTCACAGTGAGTGCTGACTGAAGCTGATGCTGGGGGGGATGGGGTGGGGTAAAAGCTCACGTCTTTCACCGAAATGGTTGATTTTGGAAATGTTCATTGTATTTTCTACAACGCTTTTCTTGAAACATTGCTAGGTAAATGCTAAACTGAATTCTAAGGAGTAAGGTTCGAGGGACGGTCAGTGTTTTAGTTCCATTATTCTGAGAGTTTGACTCTTTCTCTTAACCTCTACTTTTTAAAACAGTAAAAAAATTTAGCGTAAAGAGTGGAGCGTTGACGAGGGAACAGGGCCTTACATATACGGAGTAATTTCTGCTCGTTTTAGGTTTTAATGTCGCTCCTTACTTTCAGTAAAAAAAAACTTGTATTTTTATGGCACTTGATATCTACCAAGTGACACATAGCGGTCGCTGTCGCTCGGTCTGTCTGTCTCTCTGTCGATCTGTCTGTTCTGGTTTTGCTACTTTAGACACTTCCAAGTAAGCTAGAACGATGAAATTTGGCAGGCATATCAGGAACCAGATCAGATTAAATTTGAAACTGTTGTTTCCCCCATTCGACCATCTGGGGGGAGGGGGGATGGTTAAATAGAAAAAATTAGGTATTTTTAACTTATGAACGGTTGATCAGATCTTAATAAAATTTGATGTTTGGAAGGATACCGTGTCTCAGAGCTGTTATTTTTAATCCCGACCGGATCTGGTGACATTGGGGGGAGTTGAGGGGATCTAAAATCTTGGAAAATGCTTAGAGTGGAGGGATCGGGATAAAACTTGGTAAGAAAAATAAGCATAAGTCCTAGATAAGTGATTGACTTAACCGGAACAGATCCTCTCTCTTATGGGGAGATGGGGGGAGGGTTAATTGTGAAAAATAAGAAGGAATGGGGTATTTTAACTTAAGAAGGGGTGATCGGATCTGAATGAAATCAGAAATATTGGAAAACGCTTACAAGTCCAAGATACGTGACTGACATAATCGGACCAGAACCGCTCTCTTTGGTGGAGTTGAAATTACTAAAAATACTTTAGCGTAAAGAGCAAGTTATTAGGAGGAGGTGAGCTCTATATGCGCAATAGTTTCAGCTCGTTTTAAGTTCTAATGCTGCTCCTTACTTTCAGTTGAAAAAACTTTTTCATATTTATTTTTTCATTGTTTTTTTAAATAACGCTAGAAAATCCTGCGCCCCCTTCATGGAAATTCTCTTCCCCCATGAAAAATACCTCTATAGAAAGATCCCCCTACGTAACCCCCTCCACTCAACCCCTCCTCCCCTCCAACCAAATATATCCCCCAGACAACGTCTGTACACTTCCCCATAAACATTACTACTATATATAAACACTGGTCAAAGTTTGTAAATTGCAGCCCCTCCACTGGGACTGTGGGGGAATAAGTCATCCCCAAAGACATAGTTATTAGGTTTTTCGACTATGATGAATAAAATGGCTATCTCAGAATTTTGACATGATGACTTTTGGGAAAAATGAGCGTGGGAGGGGGCCTAGGTGCCCTCCAATTTTTGATCACTTTAAAAGGGCACTAGAACGTTTAATTCCGGTTAGAATGAGCCCTCTCGCGACATTCTAAGACCACTCAGTAGATACGATCATCCCTGGGAAAAAAAAACAAAACAAATAAACACGCATCTGTGATATGTCTTCTGGCAAAAAATGCGTAATTCCACATTTTTGAAGATAGGAGTTTGAAACATCTACAACAAGGTTCTATGATACGCCAATCTGATGGTGTGATTTTCGTTAAGATTGTGTGACTTTTAAGGGGTGTTTCTCCTTATTTTCTAAAATGAGGCAAATTTTCTCAGGCTCGTAACTTTTGATGGGTATAACCAATCTTGATGAAACTTATATATTTAAAATCAGCATTAAAATGCAATTCTTTTCATGTAACTATTGCAATCAAAATTCCATTTTTTAGAGTTTCGGTTACTATTGAGCCGGGTCGCTCCTTACTACAGTTCGTTACCACGAACTGTTTGATTATGGAAAGGCAGTGTGGCCTTCGTCATTAATTATGTTTAAATGTGCTTCTAACAAAAAAAAACTATTACTTTGAATAAAATATAAACGTCCATCAAAAAATATCTACATTTATATTTGTATTCAATAAAAAACACAGATTTTTCAAATCAGAGTAAGCAGCTACATTAAAACTTGAAATGAGAAGAAATTTATCCCTTAGTTGGGGGGGGGGGTGGCACCTGGCCCCTCCCATTCGTTTATAGTGCTTTGTTGAAAAAAAATTGATTGTAAGAAATAGGGTCTGCTGGTCAAACAGTTCGTGGTGACGAAATGTTCTAATGCTGATTTTAAATATATAAGTTTCATCAAGTTTAGTCTTACCCATCAAAAGTAACGAGCCTGAGAAAATTTTGCCTTATTATAGAAAATAGGAGGAAACGGCCCCTAAAAGTCATGCAATCTTAACGAAAATCACAGCATCAGGTTTAGCGCATCAGAGAACTATACTGTAGAAGTTTCAAGCTCCTATCTGCAAAAATGTGGAATTTTGTTGTTTTTTTTTGCTAGAAGAGAGATCGCAGATGCGTGTTTATTTGTTTTTTTTTTGCCAGGGGTGATCGTATCGACCAGTGGTCCTAGAATGTTGTTAGAGGGATCATTCTAATGGTAATTATAATTTATAGTGCCCTTTTTAAGTGACCAAAAAATTGGAGGGCACCTAGGCCCCTTCCCACGCTCATCTTTTTCCTAAAGTCACCGGATCAAAACTCTGAGATAGCCATTTCATTCACCTAAAAATGAGGTATTTTAACTTACGAAGGAGTCATCGGATCTTAATGACATTTAATATTTACAACGACCCCGTAAATCAGATATATTATTTTAAATCCCGACCGGATCCAGTGTCATTGGAGGGGGGGCGAAAATATTGGAAAACGCTTAAGGCGGAGAGATCAGGATGAAACTTGGTGGGAAGAATAAGCACAAGTCCAAGATACGTGACTGACATAACCATACTCGATCCTCTCTCTTTGGTGGAGTTTAGGGGAGGGGGGGCGTAATACGGAAAAGTTAGAAAAAATGAGGTATTTGTAACTTACAAACCGTGATCAGATCTTAATGATATTTGAAATTTAGAAGAATCTTGTGCTTTAAAGCTTTCATTTTAAATCCCGACCAGATCCGGTGACATTGGGGGTTGGAGGGGGGAAACAGAAATATTGAAAACTGGAAATCTTGGAAAACGCTTAGAGTGGAGAGATCAGGACGAAACTTGATGAGAAGAATTAGCACAAGCTATAGATGCGTGATTGACATAATTAGAACGGATCCGTTCTCTTTGGGGGAGCTGCGGTGTACTAACTTTGAAAAATTAGAAAAAATGAGGTATTTTTAACTTAAGAACAGGTGACCGGATCTTAATGAACTTTGATATTTAGAAGAAACTCATGCCTCAGAGCTCTCATTTCAAATTCCGACAAGATCTGTTGACATTGAGGGGAGCTGGAGATGGAAACCAGAAATCTTGGAAAACGCTTAGAGTGGCGAAATAAGGATGAAACTTAGTGGGCAGAATAAGCAAATATCGAAGATACGTGATTGACGTAACCGTACTGGATCTGCTCTCTTTAGGGGAGGTAGGGGTGGGGTTCAGTGCTTGGGCGAGTTTGATGCTTCTGGACGTGCTAGGACGATGAAAATTGGTAGGCACGTCAGGGAGCTGCACAACTTGACTTGATACAGTCGTTTTCTCCGATTCGACCATCTGGGGGGCTGAAGGGAGAGGAAAAATTATAAAAAATGAAGTATTTATAACTTATGAGTGGGTGATCGGATCTTAATGAATTTTGATATTTAGAGAAGGACCTCGTGACTCAGAGCTCTTTTTTTGAATCCCAACCGGCATTAAGCCTCTGATTTTCCTTTTAAATCAATCTATTGGTTCTTAGAATTTTGCCAGAGCTCATACCATATGAGCTATTGGATCTTGGTTCTTCCAGCCTCGTCACAAGTGCCATATGAGCTCTTAGTTTCTGGACGTTTTAGAATTAATGCACGTTTTGATTTTGGCTCTCCGCACATAAATAATTAAAACGAAATTTGCATATTAATTTTTTTGGCTAAATGGCTTTCTCATAGTTTTGATCAGACGATTTTGAGAAAAAAGGAGCGGGAAAGGAGGCTTAGTTGCCGTCTAATTTTTTGGTTACTTAAAAAGGTAACTATAACTTTTAATTTTTGTGGAACATTTTTATTATAAAAAATAAACATAACTTACGAATTAACTTACGTAACAAACTTCTATATTTGTATGTTTTTATTACGCATATGAAGGGGTTCTCCCCTCTCGGCCACACCTTACTTTTTACATTAAAGCTTAAATTTTGTCCCAGTTCCTAAAGAATGACCCCTGAATCACAAAGGCCGTAGAATAAATAGTTGAAATTACTAAAAATACTTTAGCGTAAAGAGCGAGTTATTAGGAGGAGGTGAGCTCTATATGCGTAATCATTTCAGTTCGTTTTAAGTTCTAATGCTGCTCCTTACTTTCAGTTGAAAAAAACTTTCATATTTATTTTTTCATTGTTTTTTTAAATAATGCTGGAAAATCCTGCGCCCCCTTCATGGAAAGTCCCTTCCCCCATGAAAAATTCCTCCATGAAAAGATCCCCCTGTGTTACCCCCTCCCCTCAACCCCTCCTCCCCTCCAACCAAAAAAATCCCCCAGAAAACGTCTGTACACTTCCCCATAACCATTACTATATGTAAACAATGATCAAAGTTTGTAACTTGCAGCCCCTCCACTGGGGCTGTGGGGGAATAAATTATCCCCAAAGACATAGTTATTAAGTTTTTCGACTATGCTGAATAAAATAGCTATCTCAGAGTTTTGATCCTTTGACTTTGGGAAAAAGATGAGCGTGGGAAGGGGCCTAGGTGCCCTCCAGTTTTTTGGTCACTTAAAAAGGGCACTCGAAATTTGAATTGCCATTAGAATGATCCCTCTAGCGACATTCTAGGACCGCTGGTCGATACGATCACCCCTGGGGAAAAAAACAAACAAACAAATAAATACGCATCCGTGATCTGTCTTCTGACAAAAAAAAAATAACAAAATTCCATTTTTTTGCAGATAGGAGCTTGAAACTTCTACAGTATAGTTCTCTGATACACTGAACCTGATGATGGAATTTTCGTTCAGATTCTATAACTTTTAGGGGCCGTTTCCTCCTATTTTCTATAATGAGGTAAATTTTCCTCAGGCTCGTTACTTTTGATGGGTAAGACTATACTTGATGAAACTTATATATTTAAAACCAGCATTAAAACATTTCGTCACCACGAACTGTTTGACCAGCAAACCACATTTCTTACAATCAAAATTTTTTTTAACGAAGCACTATAAAACGAATGGGAGGGACGAGGTGCCACCCCCCCCCCTCTTCACCTAAGGGATAAATTTATTCCCATTTCAAGTTTTAATGTAGCTGCTTACTTTGATTTGAAAAATCCGTGTTTTTTATTGAATACAAATATAAATGATGGATGTGAATAAATGAAATTATTTCACATATTATTTTTTTATTGAATTATTTTATTGAATAAATGAAAGAATACATACTTTTTGATGTATGTTTATATTTTATTCCAAAAATAATAGTTTTTTTTGTTAGAAGCACATTTAAACTTAAATAATGACGAAGGTCACACTGCCTTTCCATAATACAAATACAGAAGTCAGAATAATGAGGACTTTTTTCCCAAGACAGTGAATCAACAAAACCAATATGAATATTTCGGCCCTATATCTAAGGGCCGTCTTCAGAAAAGAAAATAATAAACAATAACACACTTACAATAAAAGTTCTCGGTTAAAAATCCGTTTTTTGAAATAACCTTAGCATCATTACTTCTTAACGAAAAGGTCAGCCAAGACTGTGTGATAAAAGCTAACATTTTACTAGCTAAAAAGGTTCATTCATTTCACTATCTGTATCTATTAAAAATTGGAATAATTTCTTATTACGATATTTGCCTTCTCTGCAGCTAATCTTGTAGTTCTTTTGGGATTGGGCTTGTTCTTATTCGTTCCTATTTTTATTTTATTTTAAATTAGATTATTTTCTATAATTAATTTTGTGTACATAGAGTTGAGTGTGTATTCACCCAAGTCTCAATTTAGGGATTAGCATTAAAAAATCTAAAAATAACTCCATATCTTTCGATTCAGCTTTAACCAATCATATCTTTGAAAATCTAAACCATTATGTTCTATTTGACGAAACAATTCTAATTAGCAATGACGTAGGAATTAAACAAACTGTCCACGAGGCAATCGAAATCAAATGATACTTAAATAATAATACATCCCTAAATAGAGAAAAAATATAAACTTTCATATTTACTTTGTCATTGTTTTTTTTTATAATAATGCCAGAAAATCCTGCACCCCCTCATTGAATTTCCCTTCCCCAATGACATATTCCTCCAGGGAAAGATCCTCCCACATAGCCCCCTCCCCTCACCCCCCCCCCCCCAAACAAAAATAATCCTCCTGAAAAACGTCTGTACACTTCCCAATAACCATTGCTGTATGTAAACACTGGCCAAAGTTTGTAAATTGCAGCCCCTCCTCCTAGGACTATGGGGGAGTAAGTCATCCCAAAGACATGGTTATTATGGTTTTCGACAAAATGAACAAATGAACAAAATGGCAATCTCAAAGTTTTGGTCCGTTGACTTTGGGAAAAGATGAGCGTGGGAGGGGACCTAGATGCCCTCCGATTTTTTCGGTCACTTAAAAAGGGCACTAGAACTTTTCATTTCCGTTAGAATGAGCCCTCTTGCGACATTCTAGAACCATTCGGTCGATACGATGACCCCTGGGAAAAAACAACAAACAAATAAACACGCACCCGTGATCGGTCTTCTGACAAAAAATACGAAGTTCTACATTTTTGTAGATAGGAGCTTGAAACTTTTACAGTAGATTTCTCTGATACGCTGAATGCGATGGTCTGATTTTCGTTAAGACTTTTATTCTATGACTTTTAGGGGGTGTTTCCCCCTATTTTCCAAAATAAGGTAAATTTTCTCAGGCTCGTAACTTTTGATGTCAAAGACTAAATTTGATGAAACTTATATATTTAAAATTAGCATAAAAATCTAATTCTTTTTATGTATCTTTTAGTATCAAAATTTCGTTTTTTAGAGTTTCGTTTACTATTGAGCCGGGTCGCTCCTTACTACAGTTCGTTACCACGAACTGCTTGATATGATAAAAAAAAATGAGTTCCAAATAGGGATAGATCCTTTCATTAGACAGGGAAAGAAATATATACAAAAGCTCTAGATATTTCGATGACATATTCAGTCTATTCATAGTTATAGTCAGTCAGACAATGCCATCGGGATGCCTAGAGCTTTTGTATATGTTTGTTTCACTGTCTCATAATAGGATCAATGCCTATGTGGAACTCTTTTTTGTTTCGGCATAGAAAAAGCAGTGTGGTCTTGTAAAAAAAAGACCAACGTTGTATGTATAGGATAATGCGACTTAAAAATCGTCGAAGCATCATTTGGAAGACAAAATATGTTTTCCACTCAGTTTCTATGCATTACCGTGCTTTCGCGTTGACGGAAAATAATAATCTAAGAAGAAAGGCGCCACACCAGCAAATTTTCTCAATTTCTCAAATTCTTTCGTTATTTTTTTTGGGAATGGAAGGCAAGCTTTGAGACAAAATAAATAAGTCAACCGTTATGGTTGAAAAAAAAACTGATTCCAAATGAAAATAAAACAAATAAATACTCGTAAAAATGACGGTGACTAAATTAATATTTGGCCCAATTTCAAAAGACACTAAGGAAAGAAGAGGAAGAAACTATTGATGTAAGCGAAAAACAATGTTCGAAATAGCAGAGAGGAGAAACAAGTAAAAGAATAAAAATCAAACAGTTCGTGGTAACGATCTGTAGTAAGGAGCGACCCGGCTCAATAGTAAACGAAACTCTAAAAAACGGAATTTCGATGCTAAAAGATATATCAAAAGAATCGGATTTTTATGCTGATTTCAAATATATAAGTTTCATCAAATTTAGTCTTTGTCATCAAAAGTTACGAGCCTGAGAAAATTTGCCTTATTTTGGAAAATAGGGGGTAACACCCCCTAAAAGTCATAGGATCTTAACGAAAATTACACCAACGCATTCAGCGTATCAGAGAACCCTATAGAAAAAATTTCAAGGTCCAATCTACAAAAATGTGGAATTTCGTATTTTTTGCCAGAAGACAAATCACGGGTGCGTGTTTATTTGTTTTTTTGTTTGTTTTTTTTTCCCAGGGGTCATCGTATCGACCAAGTGGTCCTAGAGTGTTGCAAGAGGGCTCATTCTAACGGAAATGAAAAGTTCTAGTGCCCTTTTTAAGTGACCAAAAGGAGGGGGCCTAGGCACCTAGGCCCCCTCCCACGCTCATTTTTTCCCAAAGTCAACGGATCAAAATTTTGAGATAGCCATTTTGTTCCGCATAGTCGAAAACCATAAAAACTATGTCTTTGGGGATGACTTACCCCCCACAGTCCCTGGGGGAGGGGCTGCAAGCTACAAACTTTGACCAATGTTTACATACAGTAATGGTTACTGGGAAGTGTACCGACGTTATCAGGGGGATTTTTTTGGTTTGGGTGTGGGGTTCAGGGGAGGGGGCTATATGGGAGGATCTTTCCTTGGAGGAATATTTCATGGGGGAAGAGAAATTCAATGAAAAGGGCGCAGGACTTTCTAGCATTACTATAAAAAAAAAACAATGAAAATATAAACATGAAAAAGTTTTTTCTATTGAAAGTAAGGAGAAGCACTAAAACTTAAAAAGGAACAGAGATTATTACGCATATGAGGGGTTCTAAAAATACTTTAGCATAAAGAGCGAGGTATTTAGGAGGAGATAAACACTTCACTCTTTATGCTAAAATTTTTTTTAAAAATTTCAACTATTTATTCTACGGCCTTTCTGATTCAGGGGTCATTCTTAAAGAATTGGGATAAAACAAGATTTAGTGTGAAAAGCGAGGTATTAACGAGGGGACCAACCCCCTCATATATATAATCAAAAATATAAGAATATAAAAGTTTGTTACGTAAGTTAATTCTTAAGTTACGTATTTTTTTTTACTAATAAAAACGTTCTTTAAAAATAAAAGATCTAGTTGCCTTTTTAAGTAACTGAAAAATTGGAGGGCAACAAGACCTCCTTCCCCGCCCCTTATTTCTCAAAATCGTCTGATTAAAACTAAGAGAAAGCCATTTAGCCAAAAAAAGAATTAATATGCAAATTTCATTTTAATAATTTATGTACGGAGAGCCAAAATCAGACATGCATTAATTAAAAAACTTTCAGAAATTAAATAAAAAAACAAGTTTTTTAAATGAAAGTAAGGAGCGACATTAAAACTTAAAACGAACAGAAATTACTCCGTATATGAAAGGGGCTTTTCCTCCTCGACACCCCGCTCCTTGCGCTAAAGTTTGATTCTTTCTCGCAACTCTACTTTTTAAAACAATAAAAAACTTTAGCGTAAGGAGCGGGGTGTCGAGGAGGAGAAGCCCCTTTCATATACGGAGTAATTTCTCTTCGTTTTAAGTTTTAATGTCGCTCCTTACTTTCATTTAAAAAAACTTGTTTTTTTTATTTAATATAAGAATAATACGATACCAAATCTACAGCGTTTTCAAGTAATAATTTCCTGAAATGTCAAATGAATAAATTGGGAGGGCTCTGCTACAGTTCTGAACATAATATTAGACAGTTAAAACAAAACCGAAATTTTGGAAAATATAATTCAAAATAAAGTTAAAACACTCAGTACTATAAGTGTTAGGAATGTACTGACCGGGAAAAAAAACTGCCAAATTTTTTAATCTTATATTATCTTATCACAGCATAAAAAAAGGATAAAAAAAATACTTGACTCATAAATGTAAAAATATTAACATTCGTCACAGTCAATCAGGAATCAGTTAAGGAGTCCTACCTAACCCGCAAACCACCTTACAGACTAAAGTACCATTTGCGCTTTGCCGAAAGTATGTTTTGAACAGTTTTTGAACTGTTTTGAACAGTGCTAAGCAACATAGTTACATCTAGAGTTCAAAATACTACTCCAACTTCCAGGAAAAATTGTTTTCAGAATCTTTATATTTGCAACCATAAGTTGTTGTTTTTTGGCCTAATACAACGCTATATTTCATCAGTATATTTTTTAGACCTCCCCCGCTATACCACTCAAATCTTCCTTAAGAGTAGCATATTATTTCTATTTTAATGAAAACTAAAAAAAAAATTATCAACACTTCTATTTTGAAAATAAATGTGGAAAAAAAGTGATAACACGGTTCATAATTTCAGGAGCAAAGCTCTTTTCAATCAGTATATTATGACAATCATTTTACCTTTGGTACTAATTTTTTCCCTAATTTTTTTCTTCCTTTTAAATTCGTTTCTTTCAAATGTGCTGAAAATCTTGGCTACATAAAATGTTGAATCTATTCGATACAAATTTAGTTTTCAATTAATCTCTAGCCTCTACAGGGGTTGAAGAAGGAGGTGAAATTTCGACTTCATTGCTTAATAGTTTCCGACTGCAACTGGTTTTCTGATCAATAATTTGAAAAAAAAATAAACTGTAAAAGATGTATTTGTCTTTTTTTTCAGTGGAGTGCAAATGAAATTCTAGCCTTTGGGGGTATACGAAGTGCAGCAACGCAATCACCTTTTAGGACTTTTTATTTAATTTAGCTTAATTTCATATTGTAATTTATGTTTTTTTAGGTTTTATTTTTCATTCATAGTAATTTTATTCTTTTAGAGCTTGCATTTCACCAATTTTTACTAAATTTAAATCTTACTGTCATTCTTTACTTTTTTTGCAATCTTTTTTTACTTTATTTTATTTTTTTATTTTTTTTACTGCATCTAAAGCAAAAAGGTATGGTTTTATCACTGCTTACCTTCCCCCAGGACCTAACGGTCCAAGGTCATCAACGTAGCCATCTATCGTAAGACTTTCTGATATTCCTGGCGAGACCCAAACCTCTAAGTTCACCATGCTTATTGGCAAAAGTTTTTCATTGCACCTGTAAAAACGAGACTTGCTAAAAATTAAGAACTAGAATTAAATAGAAGAAGAAATCCCCTATGTCTAAAATTGGTAAATGTCCGAAGTACCTTTTTTTCTCCTTGGATTTAGTCACCATTGCCAGTTAACTTTTGCAGTTTTATGCTGGGTTTGATGTTGACAGGTTAGGTTGGGTTAGGCTTTTAACCCATTTCTTTGATTTATAGCCTAATTTAACCTAGCCTAATTTTAAATTTTACTATCAAAGCTTGCATAAGACTTAAAAAGCTTGACAGTAAAAGCTAAAGTTAGGTTGGGTTGAATTAGGTTACAAATCTTAGAAATGGGTTAAAAACCTGACCCAGCCTAACCTAACCAGTCACCATCAAACCTTGCACAAAACTGAGATATTAACTGGCAACGCTGATTAAATCCAAGGAGAAAGAAAGATATTTTGGAAATTTGCTGTAAGATAAAATAGCCCAAATCAACATGCAGTGTGTTTTGATTTCAGTTTGATAGTATTTTATTCTCCTTAGCTGATGCTATTACCTCGGTTTCCTCTTAATTTTCGTTTCCTTCTTTTTTTTCCGCTTTACCCTCTGTGTGATTTATGCTCTTTTCTCCATATTAACTGTTTGATGTTCTGGCTAAGTCAACTGCGATGCCAACTGTTGAACAATTTATCAAGAAATACGTCAGTGCTTTTTTCTTACACTACAGGCAATGAAGCATTTTAGAAAGTGCTTTTTATATTAATCATTTTGTATTATTTATGGTGGAATGAATAAATTTCCTTCTCCTTGGGTAAATCAGTAAGATCCGGGTATTGTTCTTAGAGAATGGGAAACGTATTGAAACGTAGAGGGGAAATGTATTGCATCAAAAATGCATTGAATTCTCTTGATAATTTTAGTTTCTTAGTTTATTTTAGTCTTTTCTAATGTAATTTAATTTCTAGAGAAATGTTATTTATTAAAATCTAACATGAATTCACTAAAAGACACGTTCTACTCGAAAAAAAGTAAAGAAAGATGTCGAAAATTTTGATCGCAATGAAGTTACCGTGGCTTCGCTCTGGAAAAGATTTTTGAGACTTGCTTCTTTCACATACGGAACAAAACTGAGAATTGTCTATTTCTGTAAATTTTCTCTGCAATTACTTCCTTCTTGGGCTTTATGATAGGGTATTATTTTTCAAAAGAAAAATAAATTTCTTAGAATATTCTAGAGCTAATATTCTAGAATGTTCCCTTTTCTAAAAAGCTGAACAAGTTTGGAAGTACAAGGGTCAAACACTAGCACGTACGCACGGGGGGGGGAGAGCCTTCGGGCCCGGGCCCCCCTCCCGAAATTTTGTGAAATGCTTATTTTCCCCATGGTTCATTGGGATTTCTGGCAAAAGTAGGACATTTATTAAGAATCTAGATACATGTGCGAAGCCTTTTTTGAGGGATTTTAAAGCATGCAATTATCCGGTCAGGTCAGTGCCCAATTATTAACCCATTTTCTGTCGCATTTTTTACCCTCTTTGAAGTAATTAGAAATTGTACTGTTATTTTTTTTTTTTGTAAAGAGAGTTTGATTTCCACAGCAAAATAGAATTGTCCTTGATATTAGGGCGTTTATCCCCCCTTTTCAGGATAAAGTACAGCTTTTAATGGATCAATTTTGGAAACAATCGCTTTTCATTAAAATCTACGTTTTTGCAATAGAAGAACTACCCCTCACAGCACCCATATTGCACTGTCAACCCTAAAATGTCCCTTTCAGTGGGATATAGTAGATTAATCACTGGTTCTAAATCGCTATGAACATAACATGAGCCTAAAAAGTACTTTTGAGGCTTCAGTATTCTTCCCCCCATCCGCTACAATACTACAGATTAAAGTTATTCTGTATTTTCCGACATACGTGCTTTTTGTATTACTAAATAAAAAAGTGCTGCTTTATATCTGCTGTTTCAAAAGTCCCCCCCCCCCGAAAAAAATTCCAGCGTACGTACCTGGTCAAACAAGATGTAAGAGAGATGATCTTCAATTGCAAAGTAACACAGAAAAATAAAAATCACAAAAAATTAGATAAAACCTCGCATTATGAGTAAGTATAAGGGTTCATAAAACGGTTTAGCCCTTTCAAGTGGTCTTTCAGATAAGGACTTTATCCGCAAGACCTATCTCAAGAAAAAAATTAATAGAGACTCTTCAGGTTGTTCTTAGAATATTTAGACTTCAATCGAGCCAAAAGAGTTTCAAACCACGTGAATCCTAAATAACTTTGCTTGATTTCGAAGATCATAAAAAAGAACTAAGGACTTAACCAAAAATGATAACTTTATCTGCAGGACTGTTCGAAAAACAAACGTGTACTTGCTATTTATATGGAACACACTAAAAAATTTTGATTTGCAAGATCTGACAAAACCGGTTTAGCTGTCTAAATTTGGAGATAATTAGCTAATGTTCAGCGGAAAAACTATGTTTTAGATGTATTTCAATTATATATTTAATATATAGAATTGGTATATAGTTAGGTCAGGTATTTAATATAATGCGTTCCGGGTGGCTTGCTTTCCTGATTTTCTGCTGTAGTTGCCATAATTTTGATACTAGAGCATAGCATTTTTTTGGTATGTTATGTTAGGATTAATCTAACTTCACTTTCTGGGTGTGTTCCATATAATTAACAAGTACCAACATTCCAGACTAATCCATCTGATCTTTAATCCTGAGATTCTAAACCACGTATGTCTGCAGATAAGTTTGCTGGATTTTAAAGACCATTAAAACTGCGTCAATCGTCCAATGAAAGCCGATTTATAAATCCAGTCACGTTTTCACCAGTCACCGTTGTCTAGGGAAAGGCAAAAAAAAAAAATAGAAAGTAAGCTGAAAATTGGCCAGGCTTTATCATTGAAAGGCTTAATCAAGCGTGTGCTCTAGTACGTTTACTGTATACCATACGTGAGAAGGGCAGTAAGAGAGTTCCAAATACAAAACTTCTCAAATTTTACTTTTCACTGTATAATCTTTCCGACCTAGGAGATAGACTTTCGAAGCTTAGGCTGGACATTCCTCATTGTCCTCAATTGCATTATCATCATGTTTCCGAAGCTCCCTGTGGAAAATCTTTATTTTGTAATTTTTTTTTTTGTTTTCTAATAAAATAAAATTGTTATTTCCCAGCAATCCAACGGTTTCAATGTTTGAAATTAAGACGGCAATTTTATTGTCAATCGATAGCTGATATTCAACTTTACCCGTGTGCTTATTTACACTTTTTAAGTTCCTTTGAATGTTTATTTTTAGATTTGAAGATTTGTTGAAAAGGCATGAAAAGCAAGTTCTTACAGGAATATTATCCTGATTTTGAAACAAGTTTAAATCATATTGATTGCAAAGATAGCTGCAGCGTAGTAGAGAACGACCGAAGGCCCAGAGTGACCAAAAGTTTAAAAAAGCACTTTGAAAAAATTGTCTAGTGAGAGAGAATTCCCTTTCGAAGCTGATTCAGGAATAGTAACGATTATCTAAATTTATTTAGAGAGTAAAAGTAAACTGAGAAAATAAATTTGTGCAAATTTCAAAAAGCGCCTGAAAATCCTCAAAATGGTGGCATATCGAAATTAACTTAGAAAGGGAATCTTGTTGAACAAGAAAAATCAGAATATTGGGGGAGGTTTCAATATAAGTCTCCTTTTAAGCCATTTTAATTTTTATTTAATTTTTATTAAAGCTTTAATTTTTATGAAAGCTGCCCCGAAAAGAGGTTTTTCAATGAAAAGTCAAACTTAAAACGAAGAGAAATTACTAAAAACAATATTGTGTCATTTTCGTTTTATTAAGAACCTGTACGTGTTTTGAACAGTATAGTATAATTTTTCAATACATCGACGAAAAATAAAAACAAAACAAAATCAAAATCACAATCAAGATGTCTGGAAAGACCTTTTGAAAATAAACAGAATTTTAAGATAACGATATTATTTCCTGAAAATATGAGCAATTCAAAATTCAGTATTTTAGCGAACAGAACTTTTTGTTTTTCAATTTTTGTTAGCATGAAAAAATTTTTTAATCTATTTGGTTTTTAATGAAGTACAAATGGCACAATAGCCTTTAGAGTTCTATTCACCAGTAGTAGTAGTAGTAGTCTCAAGTAGTAATAGCAGCAGCAGTAGTAAGTGATAGTAACCGCGAATAGTAGCAGTAGTTGCAAGTAGTAGTTTTAGCTGCAAGTAGTAGTAGATATAATAACAAATAGTAGTAGTTGTATTAGATGCAAGCAGCAGTAGTAATCTCAATAGTATTAGTAGTCGCAAGTAGCACTAGCAGTCGTAATTAGTATTAGCAGTTGCAGGAATAAGTGGTGGTAGTCGCAAGTAGCAGTTCTTGTCACAATTAGCAGTAATAGTTGCAAGTAGCATTTGTTGTCACAGGTAATACTAGGAGTAGTATCTGTGTGTGGTAGTAGACTACAGTACACAAAGTTTCTTTTTATTGGTTCAACATCCCCCTCAATATGTACTGCAATTTCAACTTAAAACCCTCTCCCCTTCCTGTGATATAGCTGATCACCCTTTTAAAACCCTGCATATGTATAGTGTACAATGATTTAGTTCAACATCCACCTCAACATTCCCGAAAGTTTTGTCTTAATACCTTTAGCCTTCTTGGGCAATCAGGATCAAATGCCTCCATCTCCTTAAAAACCCTATATGCAAAATTCTGAGCAACTTGCATAGGTCACAGCCCTTTCCCCGGGGGCTGTGAGAGGCCCTAGAGACATAGTGATTTTATCTTTCGTGTATTTGAACAAAATGGCAATGTATTTGGGGAAAGAAAGTTGAAAAGAGTATGGAAGAGGGGCTAGTTGCCCATTGATCACATTCGACTCTTAGGTTTGGCTCTGAATTCACATGAATTGGCTCTGGGGATGCAAAAATGGCTCTTGGGATGGAAAAATAATGGATGGAAGATTTATGGATCTTTTCTACATGCAAGGCTGCAGCGATGTCTCTGATTTTAAGCAACTTTAGATCACCCTCTAAGAAAAAGTTTAAGCAATACCGTAATTCTGGTTCGGTGAGTGGGTAGATCTTATATTAGTAAATCCAATAATATAAACATCGTATATTTTCGGTCTCAGTTACAGCTGTAGACTTATCGTAAAATTGCATGTTTCACAACCTCAACCAAGAAGTTACGCTCAAATGCGATTTGAAAAGAAAATTGACTCTTCATATCATCCAGTATCAATAAAAGTCTAAAAATAGTATTTTACTGAAAACACAAGACTTACTCCCTCCTCCCCCCCCAAAAAAAGTGATTTCCTTGTAGGAGTGTAAGATTCAATCAGTTGCATGCAGAGAATAGATGACTACTTTAGAAGGACTCGTAATAATATTACATTGGACATGATAGCGACAGCTTGGATATGATTACTGTTCACGGTAATGAACTGTAGGTAAGGAGCGAGAAAGCTCAATTGTCACAGAAACTCTAAAAATCAGATTGTTGATACCAGCAGATATATTAAAACAATTGGTTTATTGGTCTGATCCCATATATATAAGTTTCCTTAAGTTTGGTGTTATTAATCAATTAGTTCGAGCCTGAAAATGGGGGGGAACGCCTCTTAAAAGTCAACAACACTTTCTAAAGTCACTGGACTTCAAAAATCGATAGCGAGAGATTATATACAGAATGAACAAAGTTACATTCTACATAGAAATCACAGGGTTTGTGGTAATCTTTATCAAAAAACTAAAGCATTTTTCCATTGTCTATAATGCAAACAGATCTTTTAACACTACATGAGATTCAAGGGCGTCACAATACACCCTACAAATATATTCTACTTGCAATCTACTTGCATATGCTATTCCATTGCGGTCAAAGAGAGGTGTTGAAGTTGCCACAGCCATAGAAAGCATTCTTGAGCAAGATTGTTATGGAAAAATTCAAGCAGATGGAGGTAGTGATTTTTTAATCCAAATATAAGTAGTCATAGTCCTATAAAGGCTGTTTTGGCCGAAAAATTAATAAGAATTATTCGAATTATAATTTTAAGATATTTTACATTGAAAAATACTGCTGCTTTTATTCAAGATTTAGATAAATCATATAAATTTACTATCAACACCCTCTATTGATCTCTGTTCAACGTTAGCCCTCAGGAAGTTCATCAAGGAGATCATAATACACTTGACACTTTTCTTAAGCAATATTCCAGTTAAATTGGTTGTGAAGAAAAAATTCAATGCTGATGATACGGTTCCAATCAACAGAACAACCAATATTTTTGAAAAAGGAAATTACTTATGGCCCACAGAACTTTTTAAAGTGTCAAAACACCTAGACACTAAGCCTATAACATATCGTCTACGATATAGAAAGATGAAGAAATCGTCCAAAGATGAAGACATTCTCGGTGGTATTTATGACCATGAGCTTCAAATAGTTGAAAATAACAGTTAAATCTATCAAATTGAAAAAATATTAAGGAGCCATACGCAGAAGGGCGAGAGACAGTTGCGTGTTCGGTGGCTAGGATATAACTCTGATCTTGATTCTTGGGTAGCAGTTGAAGACATAAACAATGCCTAATGATTTTTATGTGACATTCATGTCCAATGTCTCTCACCCGCTCTACAATGATTTAAATAAAACAAGTTATTTTTGAAAAACAAATTCACCTACAATCAAATTCGATGGCGAGAAGGAAGTGGCTCTAATCGATTGTATTATAAAAAAATGCATATGATATCATGAGAAAAGATCGTACACAAAAAGCAAAAGTTAGACCATATGATTGGCCACTTGTTAGTGAGCATTGATAGAAGCAATGAACTTGGGTGAATATTTGTTCCTCACATTACCATACAAGGAATTAGGTAGTGTGAATGATTTGTGTTGTCCTATTAATAGAAGAATCTCCACTCATAAAAATGGTGCCTTTCAATTCAACTATTCAATGAGCCCTGGCAAGATATACATTACAAGATTATACCCATTGAAGATGAGAATGTGATTCTCAATGATAATCTGAGAGATGTTCTTTGGTTTTAAACAGAATATAATCAATGGCAGAAGTGCTGGAAGTACTACTGGTATGGATCGCGTCATTTTCGCTGACTATCCCCCTGGTTTCTCCTCAGACAGTTGTATCGAGACTTGGCAATAGTAATGCTCCCTCCTACGTGTTCTTGAACGAAAAACAAGTCAAGAGCACATTCATCATTACAATATAAAGCATCTACATAATATCCCAGTTAATAATTCCTATTTGAAAATCTGTCAGTTAACATTCAGAACTGACTTAGGTTGTCCATTAGCAATAACAAGAGGTTTGGCCATGATTACATTTCATTTTCGACCCATTCAATAGCAAGATGTCCAATAGAAAAGTATCATTCGTTTGTCATGATATTGATTGCTATGTTGCTACTGTTGGTCCAAGACAAATAGGAGATGGAATGTACTATTATAAAGGTCATTCATCAATGTCAGGCTGTAGTCTTGGCAGTTGGTTTGCAAAGCTGTTTCGTTCTGCACTACCCTTGGCTAAAAAAGACAATGTACTGGCTGTCAATGATTTTACATCCTCTACACTATACGATTTGGACTTTAGCAAGGATTTTTCAAAAAGTGTTTCGGAAAATCTCAGGTCCGGTACACGATCCCTCAGTGAGCGATTGAAATTATGACAAAATGGAGAAGGTTTAAAAAGGTCGAGAATACAGCGGTCTCTACTCACGTAAGAAACGAAAGACATCACTGTTGTCAAAAAAGATGAAAAAGTAACCAAGGAATAAAATTGTTAGATCAAAAAGAATTTCTTTTCCTAGACTGAAATGGCATATCTACCACACAAGGATTCCCGTCCATCAATGACCTCATCTTTAAATCTGTTCAATGCAGAAAATAATAATGTGAGTGTAAAACATGGTTACTATGAATAATTCTATCCACAAAAACCACTCTCTGAAAACATTCATTTTTTAATTTATTCCATTGTAGATTATTTCGTGGATATGTCTCCCACATTTATATACTTACATGTTGTAGTCAAAAACTAAAATAAGGAATTGAGAGGCTCAGTCAAAGGATACGAATATAAGACAGAAACTGACAGTGCAGATGCACTTAGAGAGGCGACAACTAGTGAATTACTTTTAGTTGGGAAAACAAATCATGAAATATTCAATATACCCCAATGGCTGCCACCAAATATCAAGGTGGACATAAAATTAACGCTTGCTCCATCCAATTTCATTTTACGAAAAGAACTTTCTATATCACCCGTTGTAACAGTTTCTCTCATTTCGACAATACTTAATATAAGAAAGTAACTGGTTATGAATTCTGTTGCTTTGGCAGTGGAAAGCTGAGAGCTACTGGAAATAATATAATTGTTCCTCATAAAATCACCAATCAGCGACTCTTCATTTATCAATGGTGAAGTTCGTTCAAAACTGGCATTGGCATTTGTAAAAAGTGCAGTATAGGACCGTGGACAGGTTGTCCCGCTTAAATTTGAAATGTGTGGACTTTCCTCTCTTGTGTGTAAAGTAAATGGAATCCCAATCTACAATTTATCCTTTGATAAATCCTATAGGACAATGTATGAGTTGACAATGCAATACCTAGATCGAGATACATAATTGTTTGAAAAAGGTATAAATGAAGAAATGTTTGCAAAAACTCATGATATCATTGTATTTGGCTTGTCTGGCACTCAAGATATGAGTATTGTACGAACTAGGAGTGTACGTTTAGAGTGCATCTTTGCCGAGCCATTATCTGAGAGTATGGCATTAATCTTATTAAGTCAATTTGAAACTTACTGTGAAATCACTCCCGATGGCGTTATTCTACTAGACCTCGCACCATGAACACAAACCAATTAATCAGTGTATTGAATATGGATTTGTGCATGTCCAAATGCAAATCCTACTGTACGCCATAGGATTTTTTTAAAAATTCAAAGTTTTAACAATAGCATTATCATTGTTAATAGTAGTCCATCGTCCGTGAAACAAGTCATTGGCTGTGACTCTTTCAAACAGAAAAGAATATAGTGTGTTTTAATCCTCTTGGCCTACCATATGAATTTTACACTCCACACATCAACAACTTTATTGAAAGCAGTTGGAAAACTATCATTCAAAACTAGAAGAGATTGCTGGATTTAACAACTAAAAGCTGTGGCTATCATGCACTACTATATTTCGTTTTCCGATGTCATTTTCATTTTCCAATTCATTTTACGAAAAGAACTTTCTATATCACCCGTTGTAACAGTTTCTCTCATTTCGACAATACTTAACATAAGAAAGTAACTGGTTATGAATTCTCTTGCTTTGGCAGTGGAAAGCTGAGAGCTACTGGAAATAATATAATTGTTCCTCATAAAATCACCAATCAGCGACTCTTCATTTATCAATGGTGAAGTTCGTTCAAAACTGGCATTGGCATTTGTAAAAAGTGCAGTATAGGACCGTGGACAGGTTGTCCCGCTTAAATTTGAAATGTGTGGACTTTCCTCTCTTGTGTGTAAAGTAAATGGAATCCCAATCTACAATTTATCCTTTGATAAATCCTATAGGACAATGTATGAGTTGACAATGCAATACCTAGATCGAGATACATAATTGTTTGAAAAAGGTATAAATGAAGAAATGTTTGCAAAAACTCATGATATCATTGTATTTGGCTTGTCTGGCACTCAAGATATGAGTATTGTACGAACTAGGAGTGTACGTTTAGAGTGGATCTTTGCCGAGCCATTATCTGAGAGTATGGCATTAATCTTATTAAGTCAATTTGAAACTTACTGTGAAATCACTCCCGATGGCGTTATTCTATTAGACCTCGCACCATGAACACAAACCAATTAATCAGTGTATTGAATATGGATTTGTGCATGTCCAAATGCAAATCCTACTGTATGCCATAGGATTTTCTTTAAAAATTCAAAGTGTTAACAATAGTATTATCATTGTTAATAGCAGTCCATCGTCCGTGAAACAAGTCATTGGCTGTGCCTCTTTCAAACAGAAAAGAATATAGTTTGTTTTAATCCTCTTGGCCTACCATATGAATTTTACACTCCACACATCAACAACTTTATTGAAAGCAGTTGGAAAACTATCATTCAAAACTAAAAGAGATTGCTGGATTTAACAACTAAAAGCTGTGGCTATCATGCACTACTATATTTCGTTTTCCGATGTCGTGTCTATACTTTCAAAACGAATTTCTGAAAAATTACGTAGACAATCCTCGCCTGAATGACTTCTTAATGGGAATTATAATTTCATACCTGTATAACATTGATTTCAGTGCCCTACGAATAAAATGTTCTAAAAATGTTTTTAATTTTGTTTTTATGTATATACATAAAAAACGGTTTTTTCTCCTCTTTAGATTTCTTCTTCTACGTGTAGCTAGCTGTCAAGAACAATTAATTGCGGCAGATCATCTGAATTCACTTTATATTGATCTTGATGTGAAAAGTCAGGGTCATAGTGACCCTGTATTAACACAGTTTTTGTATTAAACATAGTTTTTTTTTCCTCAGCTGCCTAGTCTGGGGTAATACCATTTTACTGACTATCTGGGCATTTTTGTTGATAAAACTCCCTAAGCTTGTGACAAGCCTAGAAAGTCAAACCTAAGATACAAACACAGATAGTCTACTAAATATAGGTCAACCAATTTTTAATTCATTTTTTGTTAACCCGACTGTCTTAGCTTATAAATGAGTTCACTTGCCTAACACTCAAGGCAGACCGGCTCTTTTAGGCTTTGGACGTTTATTCCCCTTGTAATACCAGGCAACTTGTTGGTCAACTAACATTGGATTAAGTTTTTATTAGTGTCAATGTCTAATTTTATGAATTAAAATTTATTGTCTTGCTGACACTCATTGCGGGTCGGCATTGGACGCTTTTTCGCCTGCCATTCCACACAAATTAATTGTCCTGTATCAATTCTAAATTCTTGGTCAACCTGCCTAAGACCATAAGTGTTTGGCATTGTTAATCTCTCATTCCAGGCAGTCTAAGGGTCCTATGTAAACTTTAAATTCTTGGTCAACCTGACTGAGAATCTAGACGGACTTTCCTTTCTAAAAGTTGCCAAACAAGTATTGGTTCAATAAGAGAGTCATAGTTACTCCCGCCGTTTACGTGTCATTTAAGCTAGCACTTAGAAGACTCAATCGGACTACCTGTCTTGGCTTTTTCTAGAATTAGCCATGGCTTGATGCCCAAAACTACTTGATCTTAATTTTTTAGAACTAAGGTAGATAGTTATAGAACCAAGATAGTTATAGAAACCATAGTTTTCCAAGGGGTTGGTTAAATGTCACGGGTAAACGGAGGGGGGGGGGGAGTAAATATGACTCTCTTATTGGGGCGAGAAACTCCTCTAATTCCTGTCTTGAAGAGATTTGTGATTATACTAGAGAATTTCTATACTCCAACTATGACAAATGTGGTCAATGGTAGAATATCTATCCCGGTATGATTGAAAATAAACCAAAACGAGATTTTAGTTTATTCCTAACAGACTGGTATCGCTGTGGTTTTATTTTTTTTTTTTTTTTTTTTTTTTTGGTAGGAGGGATCAGGTCTACGCTTCAGCTGTTGGAAAAACAAGAGAATTTGGTTTCAACGTCATCGTTGTGAAAACAAAGGCTACTGTGATTATAAACCTACTTATTTGTATTTGTCTGTTACAGAAAGCGATTCTCCATTTGAAAACAGTGTAAGTGGTATTGCTTCAAATAAGCAAATTGAAACACGTTGATTTTACAATATAAATGAAAACAGTATCACAGACTTCACAAAGAGATATAATAAGAGTGAAGTTACATTGTATCGTAGTATATTGACATACGCCAAAAAGGAATTAATTTTGAACTCACTCGGAATACTTTTTATAAAAAAGGATTGTTTTCCCTATAGGAGAAAGGAGAGATACGCCGTAAAATTCAATAATTTTGAAGTCGATCGGAATATTGGTATTGACATACATTTAAGATAAAATAGAAATAAACAGCTATATGCATAGAAATTATTGCAAGCATAATAAAATATACATAACAAGCACATGAAGTAGAATTAATGAATGTATATAGAAATCATTAAAGCTATATATATATTAAATAAAAAAAAACAAGTTTTTTTAACTGAAAGTAAGGAGCGACATTAAAACTTAAAACGACCAGAAATTACTTCGTATATGAAAGAGGCTGCTTCCTCATCAACGCCTCGCTCTTTACGCTAAAGTTTGACTCTTTCTCTCAATTCTTCTTTTTAAAACAGCAAAAAACTTTAGCGTAAAGAGCGGGGCGTTGATGAGGAAGCAGCCTCTTTCATATACGAAGTAATTTCTGGTCGTTTTAAGTTTTAATGTCGCTCCTTACTTTCAGTTAAAAAAACTTGTTTTTTTTATTTAATTTCTGGACGTTTTTGAATCAATGCATGTTTTGATTTTGGCTATCCGCAGAGGAATAATTAAAACAAAATTTGCATTTTTTTTTTTTCGCTAAATGGCTTTCTCATAATTTTGATCGAATGATTTTGAGAAAAAAAGAGCGGGGGAGGAAGCCTAGTTGCCCTCCGGTTTTTTGGTTAATTAAAAAGACAACTAGAATTTTTGATTTTTTACGAATATTTTTATTAGTAAAAGATTTACGTAACTTATAAATTAGCTTAAGTAAAGAACTTTTGTATTCTCATATTTTTATTACATATATGAGGGGGTTCCCCCCTTGTCAGATCCTCGCTCTTTACATTAAAGCTTAAATTTTGTCCCAATTCATTAAGAATGACCCCAGAATCACAAAAGCTGTAGAATAAATAGTTGAAATTACTAAAAATACTTTAGCGTAAAGAGCGAGGTATTAGGAGGAGGTGAGCCCCTCAAATGGGTAATAATTTCTGTTTGTTTTAAGTTTTAATGCTGCTCCTTACTTCCAGCTGAAAGAACTTTTTCATATTTATTTTTTCATTTTTTTTTAAATAATATTAGTAAATCCTGCGCTCCCTTCATGGAGATTTTCTTCCACCATGACAAACTATCGATGGAAAGTTCCCCCAGCATATCCCCCTCTTCTCAACCCCTCCCCCAACCAGAAAAATCCTCCTGAAAACGCCTGTACGCTTCCCAATAACCATTACTATATGTATGCACTGGTCAAAGTTTGTAACTTGTTGCCCCTCCCACGGGGACTGTGGGGGAGTAAGTCGTCCCCAAAGACATAGTTATAAGGTTTTTCGACTACGTTGAATAAAATGGCTATCTCAGAATTTTGATTTGTTGACTTTGGTAAAATAATTAGCTTGGGAGGGGGCCAAGTTGCCCTCCAATTTTTTTGGTCACTTAAAAAGGGCACTAGAACTTTTCATTTCCGTTAAAATGAGCCCTCTTGCAACATTCTAGGACAACTGGGTCGATACGATCACCCCTGGGAAAAAGAAAAAAAAAACAAAAAAACAAAAAAAAACAAAAAAACAAATAAACACGCATCCGTGATCTGCCTTCTGGCAAAAAATACAAAATTCCACATTTTTGTAGATAGGAGCTTGAAACTTCTACAGTAGGGTTCTCTGATACGGTGAATCTGATGGTGTGATTTTCGTAAAGATTCTATGACTTCTAGGGGGCGTTTCCCCCTATTTTCTAAAATAACGCAAATTTTCTCAGGCTCGTAACTTTTGATGGGTAAGACTAAACTTGATTAAACTTATATATTTAAAATCAGCATTAAAATGCGATTCTTTTGATGTATGTATTGGCATCAAAATTCTATTTTTTAGAGTTTTGGTTACTATTGAGCCGGGTCGCTCCTTACTACAGTTCGTTACCACGAACTGTTTGATATATATATATATATATATATATATATATATATATATATATATATATATATATATATATATATATGTATATATATATATATATATATATATATATATATATATATATATATATATATATATATATATATATATATATATATATATATATATATATATATATATATATATATATATATGTATATATATATATATATATATATATATATATATATATATATATATATATATATATATATATACTAGTATACTTAGCATGAGAGGGTTGACTCTAGTTCAGCATTGTCGAGTGATAGCCATGAGAGGAAAATTTTCAAGTAAGTCAACCCGTAGTCAACCTATGTTTGTTCCCCAGCGAGAACCTCCAACAGGTACGAATCTAGTTCGGCATTTGTGAAGGGACACACATGCACGGAAAGGGGTAGCATAAATGGGAGACAGTAACAACGGCAATCAAAGGGATAAAATTAACCCTTGACTGGGCTGCCCACTTAATTGAACAATTTGTCTTGGCTTTTTTCTACAATTGGCCAATGACTTTGACTTTTCCCATAACTATTCCCTTTTTTTTAATTCAAAGGGATAAAATTAACCCTTGACTGGGCTGCCCACTTAATTGAACAATCTGTCTTGGCTTTTTTCTACAATTGGCCAATGACTTTGACTTTTCCCACAACTATTCCCTTTTTTTAAATTAAAAAAAAATTCAATTGGCCACTATATATATATATATATATATATATATATATATATATATATATATATATATATATATATATATATATATATATATATATATATATATATATATATATATATATATATATATATATATATATATATATATATATATATATATATATATATATATATATATACTAGTTGTTGGGATGGCGCTTCGCGCCACCCCAACCCCTGGGCGCGTAAGTCGTTACGCGCCATATTAGTTACGCGCCATTGTAGTTGTGTCCCTGTGTCCCACCTATGAATATATATATATATATATATATATATATATATATATATATATATATATATATATATATATATATATATATATATATATATATATATATTTAACTACGTAAAACTTGCGAATATACAACACTCTTGGGTGTCCCATTGTTTGTGCATATAAATAGATTGTCAGGTTTACCGACTCTTGAACATGCAACATATAATTGTCCATGGGAAAAACAATCTGTATTCAGATCTCTACCTCATTATTCTAATGATTGCCCTTGAGCTTTGTTGATGGTGATTGCTAATCGAACATTCCCTGTGTCCCCGTCGTCATTTATATATCCCCCTGTGCCCCCCGACGTCCCCGTTGTAGTTGTTTCCCTGTGTCCCGGTCGTCATTTGTGTCCCGGTGTCCCAGTCTGTAATTTCTCTTTGAGTGTCGCGGTCCTCATTTATACGGTGTCCCGGTCATCATTTGTGTCCCTATGTCCCGGTCTGTAATTTTGTCAGTCGACAAACATGACGTCAGTCGACGCAAAACATGACGTCACTCGACAGACACAAAGACAACTTATTTTTATATATATTTATATATATAGATATATATAGATTTATATTTAGGTTATTGTAATTGACACTATGCTTCTGCCTGGTAACATTATAAGATACTGCTTTTTACCCTAAGATGAATTTACTTTTCCCTGCTATCAAATTCCCATGTACTTTGGTTGGGATATTCCATGTTGATGGCCACTTCCTTTTCTACTATTAGTAGAAGTACAGTTGACTCATTGGTACTTCCAAGGCTTATAGTTCCATTCTTTGTCCAGACGGCTCTAAAATAAGCTATTCATTCGGTACTTAAATGCTTTCGGACAATTGATTCAAACGGTCTTCCGCATGGAAAGTAAAAGCTCTTTTTTGATGCATGTTTTCCAGCGATTTGAAAGTCTCGATTTGGGAGCCTTGTTTGTCAAAACAGTGATATCAGTAAATTATGTGTTAGCAAATTCTGAAGATAACAATAATTCGACAGACGAAGTTTGAATCAAATTCCCTTGAATACTCCTTGCGGCATAAACATTTCGGCTCAGATAATTGAATGTGTGACACACGCTATTTTTGTAAATTTTCATTAGCACAAAAAAACAGAAAGAAGTTTGTTGGCTATGGTCACTTTGAAGGATGAGGCTAATAAAGATAACGAAAACAAATTCTTAACCAACATTTATGTTCTTTTCAGCAGTTTTAATTAAATACATGTGCTTAGTACTTCTTCACCTAACAATTTACCATATGATTTACCATCGAAACCAAACCATCTAATATGACATCTCATGATCTACCAATAAATAAATTTGGCGTCGGTTTATTTTAGATTTGTGGAAGATAAGAAAAGTGGTTTAGGATAAAAATCAGTCAAGTTAAAAAAATAACTCGTTTTACAAGCAAGTAAGTAAAGAGTGACACTAGTCCCTAAAACAATAAAAAACTATGCTTTTTATGTGTCGACCTATCCACTCTTTAAACTAAAGTTTTAAGGGTGCACAGAAAGCAATGCCTAGCTGGTTCTAGCTATATATAGCTATATATATATATATATATATATATATATATATATATATATATATATATATATATATATATATATATATATATATATAGGCCAGTATATATAGGCCCTATATAGGCCAGTGTATTCTCCTGATGAGCCCTTATGTTGGGTGTTGCCTCTGAATTATTTGTCTATATTGGAGAATTTAGAGTGGCGAAACCCTATATAGGCCAGTGTATTCTCCTGATGAGCCCTTATGTTGGGTGTTGCCTCTGAATTATTTGTCTATATTATGAGAATTTAGAGTGGCGAAACCCTATATAGGCCAGTGTATTCTCCTGATGAGCCCTTATGTTGGGTGTTGCCTCTGAATTATTTGTCTATATTATTTTTTCTATTGTTCAGTAAATGACGACTTATACTTATTGACGACATGACTGCCTGTCCATGGATTATTCTTTATGGTTGATTGTGTGTGGCTATGCTGTTTGACCTATGTGATTGTATGGATGAGTAGGGTTAAGGCCTCATTCAAGTGCTGGTCTATATTAATCACTAATTTAGGAAAACAGTCTTCCTTTTCTCCTTCTGTCTCTTTTTTTTTCTTTTTTTTTTGTGTTTGTGCTGTAGCATTGGTGATTTCTCTTTTCATGATATATATATATATATATATATATATATATATATATATATATATATATATATATATATATATATATATATATATATATATATATATATATATATATATATATATATATATGTCTGAAATACCTCATTGTGTTGCGAGAGCAACTCTTTGGTTTTGTCCCATTTTTTTTTTCCATGCCGCCGATGTTTTCTTATTCCTGGAAACTGGTAAGGGTTTAACCTGTGTGGTTTAACCTAAGGCTGGATTGATGAATATGGCATTACATTTTGGAAAGCTTCGTAGAACTCTTGCCTGGGGCCAAAAAGGATGGTTTTTGCTTGTCCACGAGCCAGAGCCTATGGTGTGCGAAGTGAAGTGGAGTTATGTAGCCTATGTCAGAGAGGAGTAGCTGAAGTTGTGCATCCAAGCTTTCGTTTCATCAAACCATGTTTCTGCTTTGGAGTGGAAAGCTCCGTTCTAGCAGGCAAGTAGGCAGGCACCACTTTCAAATTGAAGATGGACTAAAATCTATAAGTGTTAAATATATGCGGCAGTTACGCGTTACGCGGACCCACAGCCAATATATCTTCTTTGAGTGATAAAAAGAAAAATTTACAGAAGCAAAAAAGCGGCTCTTTCCTACGGGTCCGAAAGGGCTGCCGTGATTTTTGCTGGGTTTATCATCTTTTTTTTCAGACTTGGGGTTGAGGTACAGAAATGTTATCAGATGTACCTCTTAAATTTTGAAAGTTCTGTCATTGCTAAGAAAAAAATTGGAGCTTATCCTTTGCTTCTTTCTCAGTGGTGACGTTAGAAAGTTGGCCTACAGAAAAAAAAAAAAAATCGGCTTTTGAACTAAGACAGATAGAATTTTTTTCGACGGCAATCGATAGCTCTTAATGAGCTGATCAAAGTATATATCATCCATTTTTTGATACAAAAATTCCTTCATGCGATATACTAGTTTGAAAGTTTCAAGGGGTTAACAACTTCAGTAGTAAGGCTCACACTGAAACCAAAAATAAGCCGATATTGTGAGACATGTAGGGGACTTGTAAGGAAAGGTCAGTTGTTAGCTCATAATCATCTTTGGCAGTGAGGGGTTTGCAAACTTTGTTATTGGTGTACCTATTATTTGTTTCCAGTGTATTTGATGATACGACCGAGTTGGTTCCAGTGGTAAGACATGTAGGGGACTTGTAAGTAATAATCGTCTGTTACTCACTGTAACCTAGAATTAAGTGTTTATGCAACGGGTACAAACGATAACGTGAAACAACGAGGCAGTTTCGTAATAATTAATAGAGTGTCATCTATGGTATTTTGATCCTGAAAAGTTACGGATAGCTTTCTAATACCATCTAGATTATATAAGATATTGTTCCAAGTCCTGATCCGTCACGATGTATACGACTGAAAAGGATAAAGTTCAACTGACTGCATAGTCAATTTAGTCCCTTCTTTCGGTATTCTTTTGTTATTTTTGTTTTTTTTAACGCTGAGGAATAGCCTTTGATAATGTGATTACTGATCGCGTTCTTCTTTGAACATAATGTTTTAAAAGCTTCGATAGGCTGACAACTTCAGCGTTTAATCGATAGCAAAGAAACAAAACCAAAGTGTTGCTCTCGCAACATTTTATTCGGCGAAGCCGGACAAAGGTTGCCGCAACACTTCACGTTGCTCAGGCAATGTAGGTCTAGTTTTCTCTTTAGATTTAGTCTGCGTTGCCAGTTAACTTGTTCAGTTTTATGCAAGGTTTGATGTGACATGTTAGGTTTTTGACCCATGTCTGAGATTTGTAACCTAATTGAACCTAATCTAATTTTAACTTCTACCAGTAAAGCTTACATAAGACTGAAAAAACTGATTCGCAAAGCTAATTGAATCCAAGCAGAGATAAAGGATATCGGACATTCAGAGTAACATATATAATAGAATTATGTTCATTATATTTTATATTTTTGTTTGCGCGCATACCTAACGATTTATTGCAACATTAAAAAAACATAACAAATTAGCCTAGTTAAAAAAAAGTCCTAGGAGAACAACACTTTGTTTAGTTTTCAAAACATAAATCTACCGATTTTAGTCAATCTACCCGATTTACGAAAAAGAAAAATGGAACCACTGTTTGTGTTTAACAAAAATATGGCATAAGTTAAAGGTCGTAGATAAAAAAAAAAAAATACCCCGATCCTGCCACGTGGTCAAAGCATATATATTTTGCCATTATTTTATTTTATTTTTGTTTTTAACATTATTTTTTTAACTAGCTTCCTTGCATCGATTCAATCCAATTCAAGACAATACAAAAAGAAGAAAAAAAAACTAAAAAATAACCTAGCCAGTAATGTTAACGAAGCCCAACTGCATACATTTTATATTCAAGAAAAGATTGTTTTAATATATATTAGGTTAATAATACCTGCTTTCTGAAAATTCAATTTGAATCAAAGAGACTTTCGATTATGAATTATATTTTTATAGAATAAAATTAAAAATGTTCTAAAAAGGGTTTAGAACAATCCTAATTAAACTGCGTAAGATTGCAGTGTCAATGGTGCTAGAACATTTTAGCTCGAATTACATCCCTGTTAAAGCTCCAAATATTCGTTTCTAATTAGTTTCTGATTTTCTTTATATTCACCCAAGAATTATCTGATAAATGAAAGAAATACAAATAATATTTAACTCTTAATTCACACATACTAAGTTTTGTTGAAAACTACAGCGATTTACCAATATTCTGTGAGGCTTTTGCGAAAAAACACAAATGTGTAAGCGTTGAAATTTTCCAAGGCGTAGGAGGAAAGGAGTGCAGTCAGCCAGCAACAAATGAATTGAAACTCATCTTACATAAGGTGCGGAGTAGTTAGAATTTTCCACGTCATGAACGCCACTTTCCAAGTTTTTCTGTACTTTTTTCCGTAAAATAAATTCGGCGTTTGGATTCCGCTTTGCCACGAATTGCACAATGTAGAATCTATGGACAATGCTAAAACTATTGGGATAAGGATTTATAAATATCATTGAATATCCTATTTTAAGATTCAGCTTCCAGTTGTAATCCTATAATCGAATTTTTCTTTTGACCCATGAACTGACAGATTATTCACAGATAAGAGCAGATTATTAATCTGCATTTACAGCGTACTGAAAAAAGGGCACTAGAACTTCTAATTTTCATTAGAATGAGCCCTCTCGCGACATTCTAGGACCACTGAATCGATACGATCACCCCTGAAAAAAAGACAAAAGAAAAAAGAAAACACGCATCCGTGATCTGTCTTCTGGCAAAAAAAAATGCGAAATACCACATTTTTGTGGATATGAACTTCTACAAATAGGTTCTCTGATGCTCTGAATCTGATGGTGTGATTTACGTTAAGATTGCATGACTTTTAGAGGGTGTTTTCCCCTATTTTCTAAAATGAGGCAAATTTTCTCAGGCTCGCAACTTTTGATGGGTAAGACTAATCTTGATGAAACTTATATATGTAATATCAGCATTAAAATGTGATTCTTTTGATGATTATTGGTTTCAAAATTCCATTTTTTAGAGTTTCGGTTAATATTGAGCCGAGTCGCTCCTTACTACAGTTCGTTACCACGAACTGTTTGACTGCAGCTGCGTTGCCTGAATGAGAAAAAAAGTCAATAGTTAGTAGAGCAAAAAATTTTTTTTCTTTATGTCTGTTTTATTAAGAGATATTGTTTACTTTACTTAATAACAAAGGAATAGGCCAACTTTTGTTTAATTAAGGAATCATCTCTTGGTAAAACAGCAAAAGTTCCTTTATTATTTTTTACTTAAATAAAGTTACCATTAAATCGTGGAACATTAGGAATGATTTAGAATAATGTTTTTTTTTCAATAAAATAGGCTTTTTGTATACGGCGAAGCAAATAATTCAGGAAATGATCTACCAATACGTTTCAACTTCATTCAATAAAAGTCAATTTCCTTTTGAATGACTGACAACGCTGCTTATCAGAGTGATAATAACTAATTACTTGGTTGATATATCTCATACCAACGATAATAATCCAAGGTCACTATAGGAAGTTAGGCGTCACAGCCTCTTATAAATAAGGGCCGCTGGTAAATAACTTTAGATTGTCTCTCTTCTGGAGAAACCTAATATACATGTTACGGTGAATGTCCGAAAATGGTGATGTCGACATTCACCAATGAACGTCCGAAATACCTTCATTTATTTTTGGATTTATCCAGGGTTGCCAGTCAACTTTTTCAATTTTATGCAAGATTTGATGGTGACAGGTTAGATTTGGTTGGGTTTTGTTAGATTTTTAACCCATTTATGAGATTTACAGCCAAATTTAACCTAACCCATCCTAAACTAACTTTAACTATCAAACAGTTCGTGGTAACGAACTGTAGTAAGGAGCGACCCGGCTCAATAGTAACCAAAACTCTAAAAAATTGAATTTTGATATCAATAGCTACATCAAAAGAATCGTATTTTAATGCTGGTTTCAAATATATAAGTTTCATCAAGTTTACTCTTACCCATAAAAAGTTACGAGCCTGAGAAAATTTGCCTTATTTAGGAAAATAGGGGAAAAAAACCCCTAAAAGTCGTAGGATCTTAACGAAAATGACACCATCAGATTCAGCGTATCAGAGAACCCTACTGTAGAAGTTTTAAACTCCTATCTACAAAAATGTGGAATTTTGTATTTTTTGCCAGAAGACAAATCACGGGTGCGTGTTTATTTGTTTTTTTGTTGTTTTTTTTCCCAGGGGTCATCGTATCGACCAAGTGGTCCTAGAATGTCGCAAGAGGGCTCATTCTAACGGAAATGAAAAGTTCTAGTGCACTTTTTAAGTGACCAAAAAATTGGAGGACATCTAGGCCCCCTCCCACGCTCATTCTTTTCTCTAAGTCAACGGATCAAAATTTTAAGATAGCCATTTTGTTCAGCATAGTCGAAAACCATACTAACTATGTCTTTGGGGATGTCTTACTCCCCCACAATTCCATGGGGGAGGGGCTGCAAGTTACAAACTTTGACCAGTGTTTACATATAGTAATGGTTATTGGGAAGTGTACAGACGTTTTCAGGGGGATTTTATTTTGTTTGGGGGTGGGGATGAGGAGAGGGAGCTATGTTGGAGGATCTTTCCTTGGAGGAAACTGTCATGGGGGATGAAAAATTCAATGAAAAGGGCGCAGGATTCTCTAGAATTACTATAAGAAAATATTGAAAAATAAATATGAAAACTTTTTTTCAAATGAAAGGAAGAAGTAGCATTGAAACTTAAAACGAAGAGAGATTACTACGCATATGAGGGGTTCTAAAATACTTTAGCATAAAGAGCGAGGTATTTAGGAGAAGATAAATACCTTGCTCTTTATGCTAAAGTATTTTTAGTAATTTCAACTATTTATTCTACGGCCTTTCTGATTCAGGGGTCATTCTTAAAGAATTGGGAGAAAAGTTAAGATTTAGTGTAAAGAGCGAGGTATTAACGAGGGTACAAACCCCCTCGTATACATAATAAAATTATAAGGTAATGAAAGTTTGTTACGTAAGTTAATTTTTAAGTTACGTATATTTTTTACTAATAAAAACGTTCGTTAAAAATTAAAAGTTCTAGTAGCCTTTTTAAGTAACCGAAAAATTGGAGGACAACTAGGCCTCCTTCTCCACCCCTTATTTCTCAAAATCGTCTGATCAAAACTAAGAGAAAGCCATTTAGCCAAAAAAGAATTAATATACAAATTTCATTTTAATAATTTATGTGCGGAGAGCCAAAACCAAACATGCATTAATTCAAAAACGTTCAGAAATTAAATAAAAAAAAAACTGATTTTTTTGGCTGAAAGTAAGGAGCGACATTAAAACTTAAAACGAACAGAAATTACTCCGTATATGAAATGGGTTGTCCCCTCCGCAATCCCTCGCTCTTTACGCTAAAGTTTGACTCTTTGCCACAATTCTATTCTTTAAAACAATTAAAAGCTTTAGCGTAAAGAGCGAGGAACTGCGGAGGGGACAACCCATTTCATATACGGAGTAATTTCTGTTCGTTTTAAGTTTTAATGTCGCTCCTTACTTTCAGCTAAAAAAAATCAGTTTTTTTTATTTAATTACCATCAAAGCTTGCATAAGCATTAAAAAGCTAATTCGCAAAGTTAATTAAATCCAAGCAGAGAAAAAGGAATTTCGGACATTCACCGGCAAATGTCGACATTTGGGATCGAATTGGGATCGAATGTCAAATGGGGGAAGAAAATTTCCATGAAGGGGGAGCAGGATTTTTTTAGCAGTCTTCTCAAAGAACAATGAAAAAGTAAATATGAAAAGTTTTTTCAACTGAAAGTAAGGAGCAGCATTAAAACTTAAAACGAACAGAAATTATAATTGCATTAACATATGAGGGGTTCTCCTCCTCCTAATACCTCGCTCTTTACGCTAAAGTAATTTTATTAATTTCAGCTATTTATTCTACGGCCTTTGTGATTCAGGGGTCATTCTTAAGGAATTAGGACAAAATTTAAGCTTTCGTAAAGAGCGAGGTATTAATGAGAGGGTGAACCTCCTCATATACGTAATAAAAACATACGAATTTAGAAGTTCGTTACGTAAGTTAATTCGTAAGTTACGTATATTTTTATTAATAAAAACCTTCTTAAAAAATTAAGTTCTAGTTGCCTTTTTAAATAACCAAAAAATTGGAGGGTAACTAGGCCTACTCTCCCGCTCCTTTTTTCTCAAAATAGTCCGACCAAAACTATGAAAAAGCCATTATCAACAAAAAAATAAACTAATATGCAAATTTCGTTTTAATTATTCATGTGCGGAGAGGCAAAATCAAAACATGCATTAATTCAGAAACGTTCACAAATTAAATAAAAAAACAAGTTTTTTTGAACTGAAAGTAAGGAGCGTTATTAAAACTTAAAACGATCAGAAACTACTCCGTATATGAAAGTGGCTGTTCCCCCCTCAACGTCCAGCTCTTTACGCTAAAGTTTTTATTCTTTTAAAAAGTAGAGTTCAGAGAAAGAGTTCTATGCAAGGTTTGATGAGACAGATTAGGTTTTTAACCCATGTCTGAGATTTGTAATCTAATTTAACCTAATCTAACCTTAATTTAACTTTTACCATCAAAGCTTACATAAAACTGATAAAGCTGATTCGCAAAACTAATTGAATCCAAGCAAAAAAAAGGATATCGGACATTCACTGATGAATGTCGACGCTAACCAGATTTCAGACATTCACAGTAAAATATATAATAGAATTATGTTCATTACTATTTATATTTATGTTTGTGCGCATACCTTTCGGTTCACAGAAGATTTCAAGTAAAAAAAAATTAGAAACAAATTAGCATAGTTGAAAAAAACAACCCTACGAGAACAACACTTTGTTTAGTTCTCAAAACATAAATCTACCGATTTTTGTCAGTCTACCCGATTTACGAAAAAGAAAAATGGAAGCAATATTTGTGCCCTGCTTAGCAAAAATATGGCATAAGTTGAAGGATGTAGATTAAAAAGTACCCCGATCCTGCCATTAGGTCAAAGTAAATATGTTTTGGCATTATTTTTATTTTATTATCATTTTACATTTTTTTTTTTATTAGCTAGCCTCTCTTCCTTACATCAATTCAATCTGATTCAGGGCAATAAAAAAAGCAGAAAAAAACTCATAAACAACTTGGCCAGTAATTTTAACGAAGCTCAACTACATACATTTATTCCAGTAAAAGTTTGTTTTAATATATATTAGGCTATTAATACCTGCTTTCAGAAAATTCGACTTGAATCCAAAGAGACTTTCAATTGTAAATTATACCTTTAAAGATTAAAATTAAAAGCGTTTTTAAAAAGGGTTTAGAACACTTTTAGTTCAACTGGGTAAGATTAGAGCGTCAATGGTGCTAGTACTTTTTAGCTCGTATTACACCCCTGTTAAAGCGCCAAATATTCGTTTCTACTCAATTTCCTACTTTCTTTATATTCGCCAAAGTATTTTCTGATAAATGAAAGAAGTACAAGTAATATTTAACTCTTAATTCTTACATATTGCGTTTTGCCGAAAATTACAGCGACTTACCAATGTTATGTGGCTGCTCTGGCAGACAGCCAAAAAAAAATGAATTGAAACTCATCCTACATAAGGTGCGGAGTAGTTAGAATTTTCCACGCGATGAACGGCATTTCCCAAGTTTTTCTGTACTTTTTCCCGTAAAATAAATTCGTGGTTTGGATTTCGCTTTGCCGCGAATTGCAAAATTGGAATCTATGGACAATGCTGAAAATATTGGAATAAGGATTTTTGAATAGCACTGACTATCCTATTTTAAGATTCAGCTTCCCGTGGCAATCCTATAATCGGGTTTTACTTTGCAGTTGCGTTGCCAGAATAAGAAAAAAAAAATCAATAGTTAATGGAGCAAAAATGTTTTTTTTTTCTTTATGCCTGTTTTATCATGAAAATGCTATTCCAAAATCATTTCTATATTTTATTAAGAGATAATGTTTACTTTACTTAACAAAAAAGGAATAGACCAACTTTTCTTGTTTAATTAAGGAATCATCTCTGGGTAAAACAACAAAAGTTTCTTTATTATTCTTTACTTAACTAAAGTTACCGTTAAATCATAGAAAGTGAGGAATGAATTGGATTTTTTTTTTTTTTTAATAAAACAAGCTTTTTGTATACGGCGAAACATGTAATTCAGGAAATGAACAAAAAAACTCAAATTTTAAATCTAACATAATGACTTTGGATTAGCCAACACCATTAGATATTTGTTTCCAATACTGACTTAGATTACCAATACGTTTCAACTTCATTCAATAAAAGTCAATTTCCTTTTGAGTGACTGACAATGCTGCTTATCAGAGTGATAACAAATAATTACTTGGTTGATATATCTCATGCCAACGAAAATAATCCAAGATCACCTTGGGGAGTTAGGCGTCACTGGCTCTTATAAATAAGGGCCGCTGATAAATACTTTTGATTGTCTCTCCTCTGTCGAAACCTAATTCACCAATGAATGTCCGAAATACCTTTTTTTTCTCCTTAGATTTAGTCAGGGTTGCCAGTCAACTTTTTCAACTTTACGCAAGATTTGATGGTGACATGTTGGGTTTTGTTTGGTTTTTAACACATTTCTGAGATTTACAACCCAATTTAGCCTAACCCATCCTAACCTAACTTTAACTATTACTTTTCAAAGCTTGCATAAGACTGAAAAAGCTAATTCGCAAAGCTAATTAAATCCAAGCAGAGATAAAGGAACTTCGGACATTCACCGGCAAATGCCGACATTAACCAAGTTTCGGACATTCACGGTAGCATATACACACAAGTTCAACATTGAGTTAAGGAAGGATATCCCCTAATCTTGGCACGGTCGAATGTGGCGGTCCGAATCATTCAACCTATTATACTTTCTGGTATACGAAATAGTAGCTACAGTGTTAAAAACAGATTTCATATACTGTCCACAGCCAAACCCTAATACGGACACAAGGATCACAGAAACTAGTAGGCTATCTATGTTCAGCAGAAAATGGGATGTCCATGACAGGAAGAAAACGGACTTCGGAAAACCTATTTTCCTTCGCCAAATCAGGGGTGCAAAGTTGATGGGCTAACTTAATTGGCCAATGCAGCGATTAAACCTGTCATTTCAAAGTAAATGGATAGAAATGCGTATATAAGGGGGTTCACCCCCTCCTCAATACTTTGCTCTTTACGCTAAAGTTTTTTTTAGTACTGTCAAATGAGCTATTTATTCTAATTAAACCCTTTGTGATTCAGGGGTCATTTTTAAGGAACTTGAACAAAATTCAAACTTTAGCAAAAAGAGCGAGGTGTTGACGAGGGGACGAGCCTCTTCATATACGTAATAATTTCTGTTCTTTTTAAGTTTAAATGCTGCTCCTTACTTTCAGTTGAAAAACTTGTCTTTTTTAATATTTTCTATACATTATATTGAGGCTTCATTTTTTCCTAGATGTAACCTGAGTAATGAACTTATAATGTAACAAAAATAAAACTGATATTTAACACAATGCTTAAACTTTTTTTGTCTTGCCTCATTCAGACATATAACAGCCTGAATAGTTTTTATATTCAAGTTTTGTGAATTATGCAATTTCCCTGGGAGCTTATCAAATAATTGAGTATGTATATTGTAAAGGTTCATTAAGGTATTTGGACCAGCAGTGTCAAGGCGCAGGCATAATAATAGCCATTGTACTTTTAATAGCTATTTTTAATAGCCAGTATATACTATTAATAGCCATTATACAGCCATATTATACTTCAAAACAATATACTTATGCTAACTGCTACGCCGTAATTGACAAATTAGTTTAAAACAGGTTTTTTTGTCTCAAGAAATCAGTTAAATTTCGATTTCAATTCGCAGAATTGTGATCTGTGAAATTGCCTGCAATTATGAAGTTTTTCAGTTAATTCCTGTTTCGTGTTCCCAGATTATCCCTGTTTCAAATGAAGCAGAGCTTTATAGCATATTCATCCTATTTCACAATTTAGTGATTTCTTATCACTCAAGTGTGATATTTTAACTGGATTTCAACTAAAATATAAGTGCCTTCAAAAGCTCAATGGGTAGATTTGACAAGAGAGATCAAACGCAGCTTTATTGTATTTAGATAGAAATCGGAATAAAAACAAACAGAAAAAATAACGCTTGACATGAATACTAATTCCATAAAACAGTTGAATGACCTCTCCCTGGGTTCCCACTGATGCGATTTCACGCAAAAACGGCTGAAAAACTCCTTACACGCAAAAAATGCCTTACTTTCACTTGAAAAAACTTGTTTTTATTTAATTTCCGGAAGTTTTTAATCAATGCTGGTATTTCCTGCTCCCCTTCCATAGAGGATTCCCATCCCCCATGAAAAATACTCCATGGAAAGATCCTCCCACGTAATTACCCCTCGCAGAATACCTCCCCCCCCCAGAAAATGTCTTTATACTTCTCAAAAACCAATACTACATGTAAGCAATGGGCAAACTTCATAACTTGCAGCCCTTCCCCGGGAGCTATGGGGTGTCAAGTCATCCTCTAAGACATAGTTATTAGGTTTTTCAACCCACGCTGAAGGATCGAACAATTTTGGGTAAAAATGAGGGGTGGGTAGCTGTCCTCCAATATTTCTGACCACTTAAAAGGGACACAAAACGTTTGATTTCCGATCAAATGAAACCTCTTTGATTTTTTAGGATGATTGGCTTAATACGATCATCCCTGAAAAAAAAAAAATAACACACATCCGTGATCTTGCTTCTGGTAAAAAAATTTAAAATTTCACATTTTGTATATAGGAGCTTGAAACCTTTACAGTAGGGTTCTCTGATATTTTGAATCTCATAGTGTGATTTCCATTAAGATAATTTGATTTCTTAGGGGTGTTTCCCCCTTTTTCAAAAATTGGGCAAATTTTCTCAGGCTCGTAACTTTTGATGGGTAAAACTAAACTTCATAAATTTTATATATTTTGAATAAGCATCAAAATTTGATTCTTTTGACATATTTATTATTATCAAGACTGTTTATTCCAATTTTGCTTACTATAGAGCCGTATCGCTCCTTACTTACAAACGAACTTTGATTTTTGAAATTTTCCTGCATCCGCTACCCGTTAACTGTTTTGGGTAAAAAAAAATCGCATTAATGGGAACCAAGGGCTCCATAGCTCTGTGTGTGTTTTATAACAAGGTTTCAAACTTGTTGAAAGAGAGTTTTTTTTCAAACAGTTCGTGCCAACGAACTGTAAGTGAGGAGCGACTCGGCTTAATAGTAACCGAGACTCTAGAAAACGGAATTTTGATATCAATAGATGCACCAAAAGTATTAGCTTATCATGCTGATTCCAAATATATAAGATTCATCAAGTTTAGTGTTAGGTAAAAAAATTACCCATCAAAAGTTACCAGCCTGAAAAGATTTGCCAGATTTTCAAAAAAAGGAAAAAACACCCCCCTAAAAGTCAAGAAATCTTAATGAAAATCACACTCTCAGATTCAGCTTGAATGTTTGACCAAAGTTTGACTATTTGTCCGAATTTTTTAAGAACAACTCCTGAAACACAAGGGCCATTTAATTAGAATAAGAAGTTTTTTTAAAGTGATAATATCAGCAAGGTATTGAGATGGGGGCAATCCCTTCATATACGAAATAATTTCAGTTCATTTTAAGCTTAAGTGTTGTCTCCTTACTTTAAGTTGAAAAAACTTGCTTTTTAATTTAATCTCTTTCAGATACGCATCAAGACGCATAAAAAATGTGTTTATAAACATTTTTGCTATTTTTTACAAGTCAGAAAAATATTTCTCATGGGGGTTCAAACCCGATATCCTCCCCCTGGATACGGCCTTGTCTATATGTAGCTGTTTCTGATTCTGTTCGAAATTATTTTTCCTTGTGCGTCTTATTTGGAGCCTGCAGGAATACTGAAATAGGTTTTTCTGGAGTTTTTTTTCGGAAATGAACTAACTAAAAAGAAAAATGACATTTTTTCTTTTGTTCCGCATCCATGCCGTTCATAAATGTAACAGGAACAACAACTGAAGTCACTGCAGCACCAGCCCGCTCAAGGCCAACAGGGCAGCACATGCTCCTCTTATATCCCAATCTACTTAAAGCCTCCCTCTTTATACCCTCCCAAGAAGTCCCTATTTTTCTTAAAGCTTTTCTTACGACATCTAGACACCCTATTCGAGAATGACCCGCTTTTCGTTTTGCTCTAAAGGTTGGCCGAAAAGGACAATCTTTTGCAATCTGTCATCCTTTATCCGCAGAACGTGTCCTAGCCTTATCATATTAAATCTTATTATATCTATCTATCTTATTATATTAGCTTACTATATTATATCTTTTCTTATCGTCCTTTCTCTCATTATAGCCCTAGAAATTAAGACGAACTAATTGATATATTCAGGAAAAGAAATATACAAGACTAGCTTGAAGATGAAAGACTGAACAACAAAATGGAAAATTTAATCAAGTGTTAATAGCTGTTAAGGAGCAAAAACATGAATATTCATGAGATCCATCAATTAACATAGCTCAAAGCAAGACTTCGATTTTCGCGAAGATAAAGATAATTTATTAACCATAAGCCACTTTCAAAAACTTTTAGGACGGGAGATTCTAATGAGTTATAGCTATTAAATCTATTATGCAGTTTGAAGCCATTTCTTACCTAAATAAATTCTCTAACACAATTTTCATACCATATGATATCTGATTTCAAAGCTTGTTTTTGAAGGAGCTTAAGAAGGAGCAGTGGATTTTAACAAGAAACTTTCGAAGCTTCTCAGTACTTCTGGTTTTTTGAACTATTTATTTTCAAACCTTTTATTAGGCAACAACACGTATCTATAAAAAAGAAAGAAAAAAAACAAACTCTGGACCGATTACATCCAAAGGCGTTCACAAAAATTTATCAAAATTGATCCTCTTGTAGCTCCAGATTCGTGGGAAAATACTCCATTTTACATCTAAGTCTTTCTATTTATTATTCTAAGAAATACTTGGTAGTGGGCTAAGGAACCGTCATAAGTCCTAAGCACTTTTAAGTTAAACATAATTTGAAACTGTTTGCCTGCTTAAACGGAGCTTTCTTCTCGAAAGCAGAAACAAGGTTCAAAAAGACCAAAACTTGCAGAACAGCTTCAGATAGTCCTTTCTGATATGGGCAATAATATTCTACCTCAGCTCCCCCACTGTTGGTTCTGGCTTAAGGACAGGTGAAAACCAGTCATTTTGACCCCGGGCAAGGATCATACGCTGCTTTCTAGTATATAAGATGATATTGATCTGGCATGAGTCGACACTACCGTCAGCAACCGTGCATTTTTTACTACTAGGAATATAAAAATACCCCAACACCTAGTTGGTGGGGGCGCTTCGCGCCCCCCAAGCCCCCCCGTGCGCTTAAGTCGTTACGCGCCATTGTAGTTGTGTCCCTGTGTCCCACCTGTGAATATAGATAGATATATGTATATTTTTAACTACGTAAAACTTGCGAATATACAATATTCTTGGCTGTCCCATTGTCTGTGCATATAAATAGATTGTCAGGTTTACCGACTCTTGAACATGCAACATATAATTGTCCATGGGAAAAACAATCTGTATTCAGATCTATACCTCATTATTCTAATGATTGCCCTTGAGCTTTGTTGATGGTGATTGCTAATCGAACATTTCCTGTGTCCCCGTCGTCATTTATATATCCCCCTGTGCCCCCCGGCGTCCCCTTGTAGTTGTTTCCCTGTGTCCCGGTCGTCATTTGTGTCCCGGTGTCCCAGTCTGTAATTTCTCTTTGAGTGTCGCGGTCGTCATTTATATTCCCTGTGTCCCAGTGTCCCGGTCGTCATTTTTGTCCCGGTCGTCATTTGTGTTCCGGTGTCCCGGTCTGTAATTTCTCTTTGAGTGTCCTGGTCGTCATTTATATTCCCTGTGTCCCGGTCGTCATTTGTGTCCCGGTGCTTTGTTGATGGTGATTGCTAATCGAACATTCCTTGTGTCCCGGTCGCTTTCTCTTTGAGTGTCCCGGTCGTCATTTATATACCCTATGTCCCGGTGTCCCGGTCGTCATTTGTGTCCCGATGTCCCGGTCTGTAATTTCGTCAGTCGACAAACATGGCGTCAGTCGAGACACAAAGATGACGTCACTCGACAGACACACAGACAACTTATTTTTATATATATACTAGCTGTTGGGGTGGCGCTTCGCGCCACCCCAACACCTAGTTGGTGGGGGCGCTTCTTGCCCCCCCCCCCAAGCCCCCCCGCGCGCGTAAGTCGTTACGCGCCATATTAGTTACGCGCCATTGTAGTTGTGTCCCTATGTCCCACCTGTGAATATAGATAGATATATATATATATATATATATATATATATATATATATATATATATATATATATATATATATATATATATATATGTTTTTAACTACGTAAAACTTGCGAATATACAACATTCTTTGCTGTCCCATTGTCTGTGCATATAAATAGATTGTCAGGTTTACCGACTCTTGAACATGCAACATATAATGGTCCATGGGAAAACAATCCGTATTCAGATCTATACCTCATGATTCTAATGATTGCCCTTGAGCTTTGTTGATGGTGATTGCTAATCGACCATTCCCTGAGTCGCCATCGTCATTTATATATCCCCCTGTGCACCCCGGCGTCCCCTTTGTAGTTATGTCCCTGTGTCCCGGTCGTCATTTATATTCCCTGTGTCCCGGTCGTCATTTGTGTCCCGGTGTTCCAGTCTGTGATTTCTCTTTGAGTGTCCCGGGCGTCATTTATATTCCTTGTGTCCCGGTGTCCCGGTCGTCATTTATATCCCCCTGTGCCCCCCGGTGTCCCCATTGTAGTTGTGTCCCTGTGTCCCGGTCGTCATTTATATTCCCTGTGTCCCGGTCGTCATTTGTATCCCGGTGTCCCGGTCTGTGTATACATTCGTTTTTTAGTTTTGTTTTTCTCCTTTATTTTTTTCCTTTTTTCTTTTTTTTCTTTTTTAGTTTATTTAGATTTTTAGATTTTTTAGTTTTTTTATTAGTTTTTATTTTTTTTGTAGTTTTTACCATTTTTTTTAGTTTTTTTAGTTTTTTTTTTACTTATGTCCTGGTCGTCATTTATACTCCCTGTGTCCCGGTCGTCATTTGTGTCTCGGTGCTTTGTTGATTGCTAATTTATATTATATTTATATTTATATTTTTTATATTTATTAATATTTCTTTAGTTTTCTTTTTCTCTTATTTTTCAGTTTTTTCCTTTTTTTTAGTTTTTTCTTTTTTAGTTTTTAGTTTTTTTTTGTTTTTTACCTTTTTTTAGTTTTTTTAGTTTTTTTAGTTTTTTAGCTTTTTTAGTTTTTTTATTAGTTTTTAGTTTTTTTTTAGTTTTTGCCTTTTTTTAGTTTTTTCAGTTTTTTTTAGTTTTTAGTTTTTTACCTTTTTTTAGTTTTTTTTAGTTTTTTAGCTTTTTTAGTTTTTTTTCTTTTTATTTTTTTTTTAGTTTTTACCTTTTTTAGTTTTTTTTCTTCTTTTGTATTAGTGTGAAATAATTCAGACGTCATATGCGGACAAACACGACGTCACTCGACAGACAGACAGACAGACATAACCCACAAACAACTTATTTTTATATATATTTATTCATATTTTTTTAGTTTTCTTTTTCTCTTTTATTTTTCAGTTTTTTCCTTTTTTTTAGTTTTTTTCTTTTTTAGTTTTTAGTTTTTTTTAGTTTTTTACCTTTTTTTAGTTTTTTTTAGTTTTTTTAGTTTTTTAGCTTTTTTAGTTTTTTTATTAGTTTTTATTTTTTTGTAGTTTTTGCCTTTTTTTACTTTTTTCAGTTTTTTTTTAGTTATTAGATTTTTACCTTTTTTTAGTTTTTTTTAGTTTTTTAGCTTTTTTAGTTTTTTTTTCTTTTTAGTTTTTTTTGTAGTTTTTACCTTTTTTAGTTTTTTTCTTCTTTTGTATTAGTGTGAAATAATTCAGACGTCATATGCGAACAAACATGACGTCACCTGATCCACAGATCCACACACAGACAACTTATTTTTATATATATACTAGCTGTTGGGGTGGCGCTTCGCGCCACCCCAACACCTAGTTGGTGGGGGCGCTTCGCGCCCCCCCAAGCCCCCCCGCGCGCGTAAGTCGTTACGCGCCATAATAGTTACGCGCCATTGTAGTTGTGTCCCTATGTCCCACCTGTGAATATAGATATATATATATATATATATATATATATATATATATATATATATATATACATATATATATATATATATATATATATATATATATATATATATGGTTTTAACTACGTAAAACTTATACAACATTCTTTGCTGTCCCATTGTCTATAGATATATATATATATATATATATATATATATATATATATATATATATGGTTTTAACTACGTAAAACTTATACAACATTCTTTGCTGTCCCATTGTCTTTGCATATAAATAGATTGTCAGGTTTACCGACTCTTGAACATGCAACATATAATGGTCCATGGGAAAACAATCTGTATTCAGATCTATACCTCATGATTCTAATGATTGCCCTTGAGCTTTGTTGATGGTGATTGCTAATCGACCATTCCCTGTCCCGGTGTCCCGGTCGTCATTTACATCCCCCTGTTTCCCCCGGTGTCCCCGTTGTAGTTGTGTCCCTGTGTCCCGGTCGTCATTTATATTCCCTGTGTCCCGGTCGTCATTTGTATCCCGGTGTCCCGGTCTGTATATACATTCGTTTTTTAGTTTTGTTTTTCTCCTTTATTTTTTTCCTTTTTTTTCTTTTTTAGCTTATTTAGATTTTTAGATTTTTTAGTTTTTTTATTAGTTTTTATTTTTTTTTCTTTTTAGTTTTTTTGTCCCGGTCGTCATTTATATCCCCCTGTTTCCCCCGGTGTCCCCGTTGTAGTTGTGTCCCTGTGTCCCGGTCGTCATTTATATTCCCTGTGTCCCGGTCGTCATTTGTATCCCGGTGTATTTTTTTTTATTAGTTTTTGTTTTTTTTTGTAGTTTTTGCCTTTTTTTAGTTTTTTCAGTTTTGACGTCACCTGATCCAGTTTTTTCAGGTGACGTCACCTGATCCACGATCCACAGATCCACAGACAACTTATTTTTATATATATAGATAGTTTTTTTTTTTTTTTACTTATGCCCTGGTCGTCATTTATACTCCCTGTGTCCCGGTGCTTTGTTGATTGGTAATCGAACATTCCTTTTGTCCTGGTCGCTTTCTCTTTGAGTTTCGTCATTTATTTTTTTCTTTTTTAGTTCTTTTAGTTTTTACCTTTTTTAGTTTTTTTTAGTTTTTTAGATGAAAATTTTTTTTAGTTTTTTCCTTTTTTTCTTTTTAGTTTTTTATTGGTTTTTACCTTTATTTTAGCTTATTTTTCAGTTTTTTCCTTTTTTTTAGTTTTTTTTTATTTTTTATTTTTTTTAGTTTTTTACCTTTTTTTAGTTTTTTTAGTTTTTTTTAGTTTTTTAGCTTTTTTACTTTTTTTATTAGTTTTTAGTTTTTTTTTGTAGTTTTTGCCTTTTTTTAGTTTTTTCAGTTTTTTTTTTAGTTTTTTATTGGTTTTTACCTTTATTTTAGCAATCTATATATATATATATATATATATATATATAGATTGATAGTTACGTGGGAGGATCGTCCATGGAGGAATTTACCATGGGGGAATTTTCATGAGGGGGACACTGAATTTTCCAGTATTATTTAAGAAAACAATGAGAAATTAAGTAAAAAACAAGTTTTTTCAACTGAGAGTAAGGTGCCACATTAAAACTTAAAAAGGACTAAAATTGTTACGTATATGAGTGTTTTTTCCCTCCTCAATACCTAGCTCTTTACGCTAAAGTATTCTTAGTAATTTCAAAAGAGCTATTTATTTTGATTAAACGGCCTTTGTGATTCAGGGGTTATTCTTAAAGAATTGGAACAAGAATCAAACTTTAGCGTAAAGAGCGAGGTATTGAGCAGGGGGAAAACCCCCTCATTTACATCACAAAAATATAAGAATATAGAAGTTCGTTACGTAAGTAAATTCGTAAGTTACGCATATTTATTACTAATAAAAACGTTCTTAAATAAAATTCAAATTTCTAGTGGTCTTTTTAACTAACCAAAAAAATTGGAAGGCAACTTGGCCGCCTGCCCCGCTCTTTTTTTCTCAAAATCGTCCGATCAAAACGTTGAGAAAGCCAGTAAGCCAAAAAAAAGTTAAATCAATATGTGTATTTCGTTTTAAATATTCATGTACGGTCATCCAAAATCAAAACTGTTTTTTTTAACTAAAACAAATTTTTTTTTAACTGAAAGTAAGGAGCGACATTAAAACTAAAAACGAACAGAAATCATTCTGTATATGATAAAGGCTGTCCCCTCCTCAACGCCCCGCTCTTTACGCTAAAGTTTTTTATTACTTTAAAAAGTAGAACTGTGACAAAGAGTCAAACTTTAGCATAAATAGCGGGGCTTTGAGGAGGGGACAGCCCCTTCATATACAGAATAATTTCTGTTCGTTTTAAGCTTTAATGTCGCTCCTTACTTTCAGTTAAAATAAACTTTTTTTTACATTTAATATATATATATATATATACATTATTAATAATTATTGTATGTTCATATCAGGGTGTAAACAAGAGAGGCCTTGGGGCCTACCCCTCCCTCCAAATCATATATTTAATTGAATTTTTCGGCCCTTCTTCAATTTATGATTTTTTTTAATGTTCACCCCTTCCAGATTTGTTTAATATTTGCCCCCCCCCCCCAAAAAAAAAATCCTACGTACGTACGGGGCTCATGCTGTCACCTGAACTTACAATAATCAACGGCCTTCTCACGAGTAACTACTTGCAGAAGAGCTGAGCTGTGAGACTGCTTTTCATTTTAACTCGTTTTCTTTTGCCTAAAGCATATTTTTAATTAACCGAAGATTAATTAACAAATTATATAGTGTGTTAAGGAAAAAATATTGAAAATTTGAAACAACCAGTATTTATTTCTGTGCAAAGATCAGTTGCTGAATAATAATTGATTGACCCTTAAGGCTTTATCAACCAAGCAGGGAATCCCCTACTGAAATAGCATATATATATACAGGTTAATTCTTATCCACAGTTGCGAAATTCAAATATAAAGGGAAAGAAGTTGGAGAGCACAAACTTTATTCTCCTTGGATTTTGAAAAGAAATCTAGAATATTCGCTTTGTTCAGTTGATTCATTAAAAGTTTTTTAAATCCTGGCTGTTTGTATTAGTGGCAGCCAAAACACTCTTCTGTCGCCACTGTCTATACTTTTCATGATTTATCTTGAATAGTGTCAGGAATCAAATTCTTTGCGGTTTCATTCCCAACGCAGCTGATGTTTCCCAAAATTTACGGTCGATAATTTTAGTCAAAGAGAACATGAAAACCTTACGAATGTGATTTTAATGATATCTATTTATCTATTCTATATCTATTCTATCTTTTTTATTATGTATTATGTTTTTTCTATTCTATCATTTTTTATTATGTATTGTTTTATTATGTTTTATTTTTTTTACATCCTGACTATTTGTATTAGTAGTAGCAAAAACACTTTTCTGTCGCTACTGTCTATACTTTCCATGATTTATCTTGAATAATGTCAGGAATCAAATTCTTTGCGGTTTTATTCCCGACGCAGCTGAAGTTTCCCAAAATTTACGGCCTATAACTTCAGTCACAGAGAACAGGAAAACCTGACGAATGTGATTTTTTGTCTAATTTAATAATCTCTGAATTATGAGAGAAGCTATGCCCATCAAATAGGAATTTGCTAATATATTGCTGGGTCTTTTAAGACAAAGCGATAAGGTACTTGTGTATTATCCAGAACACACTCAATAAGTGAGGTTAGGTTAGGTATCTTCTATCACTATGAGTTCCTTCTCGTAATGTTCCTTCTCGTAAGAGTATAAAGTGATGGTGTGTCCATTGACGAACTGTTTGGTTTTGAGCAACAGCCCCTTATCCTAGAAAAAATAATTGTCTCTTTTTCAGTCTTTGGCAAATCCCAAAACTTCATTTAAAAATCCATGTTCAGACACTATCTTCTATCACTATGCATAGCAAACTAAATTGAGTTTTGTCTTTGTGGCTATGAAACCGGTTTCCTCATAAAATGTACCAACATCGTAGTTTGTTTCACGAAAGAGCCTAACTTCACTTATTGAGTGTGTTCTAAATAACACACAAGTACCAGCGATAAGTATAAAATGTAAAAAACAAAACCAGTCGAGATAAGCAGATAGAATTAAAGAGATTGATGGTACTATCTGTCATAGCGCCTGTGTTAAGTTCTACATTCATTGACGCACCGTAGAACCGGTTTCTTCGTTTGTTTCTTTCAGCGGAGCATGAGACAAGACAAAGACAAGTGACAGAATAGATGGGAAATATATGGTTCGTACTATACATTTGAACATTAGTAGGGGTGGTGATAAAGTTTTTAGACAGTGTGAACTTCGAAAACAGTTCTTACTTTATAATATGGAGAATAATCGTACCAAACACATGTTGCATACAGACCCGCTATATTTTACCCCCCCCCCTCCCTAATGTGCAAATATATAGCCCAAATTTGTTTGGAAAGTGTTATATTTTCATTATATTTCATTAGTATTAGTCAGAAAAACAGGTTCTACTTAGATAAGGAACTTAACATAGGCGCTATAACAGATACCAGAAGGATAAATAAAAAAAATGATTTTAAAGAAAATAAATATTTAATATATATCAACATTAATAGGTGCTGACAGACAGTAGGTATTTTTAAGCACTTCTTGGGAATTTTCTCTTTCCGTTTTTTTTTTTTTTTTTTTTTTTTGCATGTTCGAAGGCAATTATTTCCTCATCGTTACCAGAGAAGTATTTAGAGACATAATTAAAATTGTTCTGCTTTTTGGCATTAATAAACGAAGAAAACGACATTGTGACTTGTATCTCTCCTTTCAGCATTTTGTATCTAATAATAAATGTTTGTCCTTATACTGGGACCAAATGACTTTCATATTGCAATTTTGTATTTGTCTGGTCAAAGCAGTCGATGTATCAACTAATCAAATGGTTTAGAAGTTTAGTATCCTTTCTATTTTTCAAAATAGTACCCACGTGCTCCATCTGCGTTAGTTTTTTTTAATGTTTTCAAACTGATAACTGCAGGAAGTGATATTTTTTTCTTGTTGGTATTTATGTCAACCTGTGTGCATTTTTGCGGATTTTTCGGGGTCTACCGAATTCCTTACTCATCTCCTTCCAACAAAAGAAGACTCCAAAACTACCAAAAATCGAAGTCTTGGGAAATATTACTTAGTGGTTTGACAGCTTGAGGTCCTTTTTTATCAACTTTGACAAAAATTGATCAACAAAATCTCAATTTTCATTCTGGAATCAGATTTAGATTCCTGTATATTCTACTTCCTGAACTTTTCAAACTGGGTACTATATTTACAAATTGACCCAACTCTTTCAAAAATATAATACAAATGAAAACTAAAAATTCTACCCCAATCTCAAGATCACCCTACCGAGTATCTGCCAAAAATCACTGATATTTTGCAGACTGTTTAAAAAGAAAAGTAGAAACACTGGTTTGAGCCCACTATTTATTTCCATGAAGAAAGCAGAGTAAATTCACTTAAGATCAAACAGCTTCACCTTGGGATAAGCAGCCACAAAGAATAGCCTCTCATGATCCCAATAAAATTAATCTCCAGAGGGCAAGGTTTGTACTCTAGCAAGATGAATTTTATCCAGAAAGATTAATGTACAATTACCGAGATAAGGAAGATACCATAGTTAAGCCTGACGTCTTGAATTTAGTTATTATAAAAGTTCTTGAAGTCTCACATACATGTTCAGTACCGGCAGCCTGACGACCTCGCCACAGGGCCCCGGCACTGGGTAAGCGGCAGGCTTCTATACATAGATTTTCATTGTCGCTTGTCTTCTAACCGCAGAAAATTTGAGACAATTTGCTGTCTCACTTCATTCTGAAGACTTCATACCGAAGTTTTTTTCAAAGATTTGATTATGAAAGCAAGTCCGATTTCCAACGACGATATCCACTGAGTTTCAAACTTTTGGTTTTCTTTATTAAGGTTTTTAAATTGTTGTAATCTCTTGTTAAAATATATAGAAATATTTTTGTAATTACCAGCGCCACCGGGTCCCGGCACTCGGCACAGGGCAGGTTCCTATATATAGATTCTGATTGTCGCTTGTCTTCTAACCGCAGATAATTATCTGCTTTTCATACTGATCCTTTCAAAGATATTTGATTATTAAATCAAGTCCGATTTCTAACAACGATAACTACTAAGCTTCGAGTTTGATTTCCTTTTTTAAAGGTTTTTGAAATGTTAAAATATATACAATCCCTAATAATTCCTAAATTAATCCCTAATAATAATCCTAATACTTTCTAAATATATAACAATCCTTTGTGAAAATATATACAAATATTTTTGTAATTGCCAGTTTTTTGCTCTTTGCGCAATTCAACGTCTTCTCGTGGTGTTTATTTTCAAAGATATTTGATTATTAAAGCAAGTCCAATTTCTAACAACGATTTCAACTAAGCTACAAACTTTTAGTTTTCTTTTCAAGGTTTTTGAATTGTTATAAAACCTTGCTAAAATATATACAAATATATTTGCATTTACCAGTTTTTGCTCTTTAAGCAATTTAACGTCTTTTCAACCTGCAGTATGTTCAAAGATATTCGATTATTAAACCTACTCCGATTTCTAACGACGATATTTACTAAGGTTCAAACTTTTGGTTTTCTTTTTTTAAGATTTTTGAAATGTTGTAATACAGAATCCCCTAGTCAAAATACAGAATCACCGTTTGTGGGCCTTCTTGCTATCATCATGAGACGGGTTGCGTTCAAAACGGTTTTCTTTTTTGAGGCTTTTGAATTATTGTAATCCCTTGTTAAAATATAAATAAATGTTATTGAAATTGCCAGTTTTTCGCTCTTTACGCAATTTAATGTCTTTTCAAATGCTGTCTTTTCAAAGATATTTAATTATGGAAGCTAGACCGATTTCTAACAAAGATATGTACTAAGCTTTAAACTTTTCCTTTTCTTTTTTAACATTTTGAATTTTTGTAATCCCTTGACAAAAGAGAGAACCGTGATCTATCTATATATATAAAAATAAGTTGTTTGTTTGTCCGTTAACGGACGTCATATTTGTGTGTCGACTGACGTCACGTTTGTTGACTGACGTTATTATAAGGATTGAGCATTATACCGCCATGAAGTTGTTTGTCGACTGACGTCATGTTTGTCGACTGACGAAATTATAGACCGGGACACCGGGACACAAATGACGACCGGGACACCGGGACAGAGGGAATATAAATGACGACCGGGACACTCAAAGAGAAATTACAGACTGGGACACCGGGGCACAAATAACGACCGGGAAACAGGGAATATAAATGACGACCGGGACACAGGGAGTGTTCGATTAGCAATAACCATCAACAAAGCTCAAGGCCAATAATTAGAATAATGAGGTATAAATCTGAATACGGATTGTTTTTTCCATGGACAATTATATGTTGCATGTTCAAGAGTCGGTAAACCTGACAATCCATTTATATGCACAGACAATGGGACCGCGAAGAATGTTGTATATTCGCAAGTTTTACGTAGTTGAAAACATATATATATCTATCTATATTCACAGGTGGGACACAGGGACACAACTACAATGGCGCGTAGCACTACAGACCGGGACACCACGACACAAATGACGACCGAGGCACAGGGAATATAAATGACGACCGGGACACTCAAAGATAAATTACAGACCGGGACACAAATGATGACCGGGACACCGGGACAGAGGGAATATAAATGACGACCGGGACGCTCAAAGGAAAATTACAGACTGGGACACCGGGACACAAATGACGACCGGGGGGCCCAGGGGGATATATAAATGACGACGGGGACACAGGGAATGTTCGGTTAGCAATCACCATTAACAAAGCTCAAGGGCAATCATTAGAACAATGAGGTATAGATCTAAATACGGATTGTTTTTCCCATGGGCAATTATATGTTGCATGTTCATGAGTCGGTAAACCTGACAATCTATTTATATGCACAGGCAATGGGACAGCGAAGAATGTTGTATATTCCCAAGTTTTACGTAGTTAAAAATATATATATATATATATATATATATATATATATATATATATATATATATATATATATATATATATATATATATATATATATATATATATATATATATATATATATATATATATATATATCACAGGTGGGACACAGGGACACAACTACAATGGTGCGTAACGACTTACGCGCGCGAGGTGGCTTGGGGGGAGGGCGCAAAGCGCCCCCTCCGACTAGGTGTTGGGGTGGCGCGAATCGCCACCCCAATGTAAATTTAATAATTAGTAAATGTAATAATTGTAAATTTTCATTTTTCGGGCCTTCCTACTGATATTATATAACTGGTCCTTCAAACCTGTAAGCTTAATGACGTAGCGAGTTGATTTTATCTAACAAAAAGCAAACTAATTTTAAAATTTTCCGGTATTTTTTTTTAGTTTTGAAGCTACTGCAGTGAAAGTTAAACAGTGAAGTTACTGCTCAGGCACTGTAATACTTTTGCAATTTACATAATAACTTAGCGATTCTGAACTGAACTAAAAAAATATTTCACATTTTTTTCATGTCTTAAAAAGATATTGCTTATGTTTAAAAGGAAATAAATTCGGTAATGATGTTTTCCTAACAACGATTTATACTTTTAAAGTTTTGGAATTGTTTTATCCCTTGCGAAAAGATGTACAAATATTTTTGTAATTATCAGTTTTTTTCTGTTTACGTAATTTAATGTCTTTTCATGATGTAGTCAGTCTATTCAAAGATATTTGAATATTACAGCAGGTCTGATTTCTAACAACGATTTCTACTAAGATTCAAACTTTTGGTTTTCTTTTTTAGGTTTTCAATTGTTGTAATACCTTATTAAAATATATGCAAGCATTTTTGCAATTACCAGTTTTTCTTTTTAAGCAATTTAATATAAACTCTAGAATATAAAAATGACGTCATTCACATAAATATTTTCTTTTTTCCCAAATTAATGCTCTTAGTGGATTTTCTCAAACTTCCGACTTTTTAGTCGGAAAATATATGCAAGTATTTTTGCAATTACCAGTTTTTATCTTTAAGCAGTTTAATATAAACTCTAAAATCTCCAATTTTTCCATATAAGAGTGACAAGTGTGACAACGTCATTGCAATGCTGATGTATATAAAAATGACGTCACTCACATAAATATTTCCTTTTTTGCCAAATTAATGCTCTTAGTGGATTTTCTCAAACTTCCGAATTTTTAGGCCAAAAAAACTTTTTTTAGGCCAACTTTTTAAGCCAACTTTTTGTTCTCAAACTTTTTTTAGGCCAGAATATCTCAGGATATCCATTCCCCCGCCCCAAAAAAAAAAAAACATTGAGCTGTTTTCGAGAAAAAACACATACATACATATATACATACACACACAATTATTGCTCACTTATAAAAATAGTATATATATTTTATTTAATTATCTCATTGTTATCTGCTGACTAACATTTAATAACTAATTGTATTTCTCAGCCTTAAAAAGGTGATGAGCCAATCAGCCAATCCCTAACTGATCACACGCCAGCTTTACATGTAAAGCAAGAATTTATGCGTCAAATAAATAAATTGGGATGAAAGTTGGCTTGACTATGATGACATGCCTTAAGTTTGCCAGCTGCATGGTATGGCCATTAATTTATACAATTAATTATTGGATTTGCATTACTTTTTTGGGATTCTGTCATTTTTCTTTACGGTAGAGAAAATTAAGTAAGCAAAATATGCACCATCTTGTTTTGGTACATCATAATTTGATTATGTTTGGATTCAGTTTGGGGGGAGGAGGAGGTAGTGAGAAGAATAAAATTTGTGATCCTTTAGTCACAGGCATTTTGATATTGTGTAGAATCTGTTGATTGTAATGTTGCTTCTGCAAGGTTATTACCGTTGTATTACAAATGATCATGTATTAGACAATATTTTTCATGTGGCTGTTTAGTTCAACCAAGTTGTCATACGCTTAAGGAAAAAGAGAGGAAGTTTGGATTTCCCCAACTTCCACTCGTGAGTAAGGGAACACATTATAAGGCCGTCAGTGCCATGACCATGACATGGGTAACTGACGTTTTTAACTAGCCAACATCGAGTCTTTATTTAACTTTCAGTACTTTTAGGTAAAGAATATTAAGCAAGCAGAGTATGCCACATCGCAATACGGTGAATTATAATTTAACCATTTTTGGATTCAGTTTAAAGGCAGAGAGGGAGGAGAATCAAATTTATAATTCTGAAATCGAAGCCATTTTGACATTGTGCAGAATCTGTTTATGGTAAGGTAGATTCTACAAGATTATTAAATTAAAAAACAAGTTTTTTAACCGAAAGCAAGGAGCGATATTAAAACTTAAAACGAATAGAAATTACTCCGTATATGAAAGGGGCTGTTCCGTCCTCAACGCCCCGCTCTTTACGCTAGAGTTTGACTCTTTCTCTAAACTCTACTTTTTGAAACTGTAATTTAGCGTAAAGAGCAGGGCGTTGAGGAGGGAACAGCCCCTTTCATATACGGAATAATTTCTGTTCGTTTTAAGTTTTAATGTCACTCCTTACTTTCAGTTAAAACAAACTTGTTTTTTATTTAATTTCTGAACGTTTTTGAATTAATGCGTGTTTTGATTTTGGCTCTCCTCTAATGAGTAATTAAAATGAAATCTGCATATTAATTTTTTTTTTGGCTAAATGGCTTTCTCATAGTTTTGATCGGATAATTTTGAGAAAAAAAGGAGCGGGGGAGGAGGCCTATTTACCCTCCAATTTTTTGGCTACTTAAAAAGGCAAATAGAAGTTTTAATGTTTTACGAACGTTTTTATTAGTAAAAAATACATAACTTACGAATTAACTTACGCAACGAACTTCTATATTCGTATATTTTTGTTACGTATATGAGGGGGTTCGTACCTCGTCAATACTTCGCTCTTCACGCTAAAGCTTAAATTTTGTCCCAATTCCCTAAGAATGGCCCCTGAATCACAAAGGCCATAGAATAAATAGTTTAATTTACTAAAAATAATTTAGCGGAAAGAGCGAGGTATTAGGAGGAGGTGAAACCCTCATATACGTAATAATTTATGTTCTTTTCGTATAAACTTTTTCGTATTTATTTTTTTATTATTTTTTTTGTAAAAACTTTTTCGTATTTATTTTTTCATTGTTTTTTTTAAATGCTAGAAAATCCTGCTCCCCCTTCATGGAAATTCTCTTACCCCATGACAAATTCCTCCATTGAAAGTTCCCCCCACATAACCCTCTCCCCCAACCAAAACAATCCCCCTAAAAATGCCCGTACACTTCCCAATAACTATTACTATATGTAAACACCGGTCAAAGTTTGTGACTTGCAGCCCCTCCCACAGGGACTGTGGGGGAGTAAGTCGTCCCTAAAGACATATTTATTAGGATTTTCGACTATGTTGACTAAAATGGCTATCTCAGAATTTTGATCCGGTGACTTCGGGAAAAAATGAGCGTGGGAGGGGGCCCAGGTGCCCTCCAATTTTTTTCACTTAAGAAGGGCACTAGAACTTTTAATTTTCGTTTGAATAAGCCCTCTTGCGACGTTCTAGGACCACTGGGTTGATACGATCGCCCCTGGGAAAAAAAACAAAGAACATACAAATAATCCCGCATCCGTGATCTTTCTTGTGGCAATAAATACAAAATTCCAAATTTTTGTAGATAGGAGCTTGAAACCTCTACTGTAGTGTTCTCTGATACGCTGAATGTGATTGGGGTGTGTCCCCCTATTTTCTAAAATAACACAAATTTTCTCAGGCTCGTAACTTTTGATGGGTACAACTAAACTTGATGAAACTTTTATATTTAAAATCAGCATTAAAATTCAATTCTTTTGGTGTAACTGTTGGTATCAAAGTTTCGTTTTTTAGAGTTTCGGTTACTATAGAGCCGGGTCGCTCCTTACTACCGCCAAAATCAAACTTCTTTTTTTTTCCGTGGCTGTTTATGTCAGCCAAGTTATGACGTGCTTAAGAAAAAATAGGGGAAGTTTGGTTTTCTCAAAGGGTAAAAAAAATGTAACTAAGCCACTCCGTTTCAACAAGGCCCCATAGATTCCAGACAGTGTTTGTGCAAAAGCTACAATTTCTCAATAACAAATGGTCTGCATTGTCTTTGATGCCACGTGAGTAAGCGAATGCAAGGTAATGTGGTCAATATCATAATCATGCATGACCAACTGACGTGTCAAGTAGCCAGCATCAAGAGAAACAGTTTTCAGTCATTATCCTCGAAGCTCTTCAGAAGGCTGGTACACTCTTGACTCCAACTATTTTCTGACTCCAACTATGCTCTTAAATTTGTGCAGACTGTATAACCAGTAGCACGAATGGGATCTGATATCCTCATTTGGGATCTGACCTGCTTCATTTATTGCTCCATGTGACACATCTTCAGTTTCTAGAGGAAGTACGGAAGAACTTGTTTGTCAAGTGTATTTAAAGAGGATAAGCAATTTTTAGAGTGTAGTTTAAAAGTACTTTGAAATGCTATGAAAATTATATCTGTAGTGGCGATATTTTTTCAGTATACAAAAGCTACTTCATATGTTTCATACTTCATATGTTTCATATAGAAGAATGACAAAGTGGGAAACGAAAAATCTTAAGCTTTTAACAAGCACCTCAGCTGTCGATAGGGATAATTAGAAGTCTATAAGGCTTGCCGGCTAATAATCAATTTGGAATGTAGTTAGCATTTTAGTCTTTTTATTAAGCTAGGTCCTGTCCTTAACAAGTTTTGCTAGCCAATTTTTTTTGTCTGTAAGCTAGTAATTTTCAACTCTTTCAATGTAACAAACATGGCTATAACGTAGTGCCATGATGAATATAAAGTATCAAATATTATGTGTCTGTTGTTAAAAAGGCTGCATAAATTAAAATGTTTCATAAACAAGACCATTCATGTCTTTCAGAGTGAGAATAGTTAGCAGTAATTTTGGCTAGATGAGAAACCTACATTCTCAAGGTACCTAAGGCTGAGACACGTGAACATGGTCTGGGAGGAGTATAAAAACCGATCAAACTGAATTACACCCAAATTTTGGAATTTAAAGTTAATAAAAAGAAGATATTTGACCTAAATAAACAAATAAGCTTAAAAAAGAGCCATTTCACATGGATAAGAACATGTTTGAGCCACGCTTAAACCTCCCTTAAAGAACTGAGTGTGTACATCTATGGGTTTTTACACGGGCGAATCTCCAGTATTTTTGCTGGTGGATGGGGGGTCGAGAGGGGTTCATATCCGGATAGTCAAGGGGCATATATGTTGCGTACTTGCTTTATTTCTAGCTTCAAGGATCAAAGTTGTGGCAGCATATTGTCAGATTTGAACGAAACATTGCATGTGGATTCATAAGAAGCATAATTTGCGATGGGGGAGGAGGAAGACCCCAGTTTCCCCCAAACCTTGTTTTTCCCTCCCTTCCCCAGCTGAAATTTAGTTTATTCAAAAATCTTGTCAAAATTAAAATAAGCCTGCACAATTCAAGCATCCACAGAAACGCGTCAGTTTTCTTTAGTATGTTTTTGCCGTTATGGAACTATATGGTTCATTTTTCAGTTGACACTTCCGTATTATACAGAACACACTCAGAGGTGAAATTAGGTTAATCATAATGAAATATACCAAAATATGATGAAAGTATAATACTTTAGTAACAAAATTAGGTAAACTACAACAAATAACCATGGAAAGCATGTCAGTCAGAACGCATTATATAAAACACCTAACATAATCCTAACCTAACAGAAAAACCAACTCTACAGAGCAATTTTACTCGACTATGTTCGGGTTAATACGAAAGTACCTTTCAGTTTTAACTGTCACTTTCACTTGCTTTGGAAAAATTGGCTACAACTTTGTCCCCTACCACCAGGATTTTGACGAAATTACGTCATTCGGATTCATTCACCAATAGTCACCTCTCAAGTCTATTGTACAAACAACGCTGGTAAAGTCATCCGAGACCAAACCGATGAGACCTGCTCACTTCATATTCACCTTTTTGTGAGTACATCCACCTTTCCAACGTGTGTCTGAACTAATAAAAGTTGCATCAGTTGAAAATGAATGCTTCTGCTCGTCTAGCCTGTAAATGAGATTTTTCTCTTGAGTAGGTATACGTCATTACGAAATTACGAAAGATTTACGAAATTACGTCATTCGGATTGATTCACCAATAATCACCTCTCAAGTTTATTGTCACAAACAAAGCAGGTAAAGTCATCCGGGAACCGATGAGACCTGCTGACTGCCTTTTTATGAGTATATCCACCCTTCCAACGTGTGTCTGAACTAATAAATGTTGCATCAGTTGAAAATGAATGCTTCTGCTCGTCTAGCCTGTAAATGAGATTTTTCTCTCGAGTAGGTTTCAATTTATTACGCATACAAAAACGTAAATTCGAACTGATAGCTTGATGCTGATGATGACAAAGACAAAGAGGATGGAGAATACATGAGACTGGACGTCGGCACTAGTGTCGAAAAGTCAAGTATTTGGCGGTTTTATTTGACCTAAACATCTGCATGTGCAAGGTATTTTCAATGTAGGAGTGTTACGGAAGCAGTATTTTGTCACCCGTATTCAGTGGCGTAAATTCGCGAAAATTTAGGATGGAGGCAAAACACATTTTCAAAATCTAGGAAGGAGGGGCAAATTTCATATTTTTCTATTTTTTCAGTGAAAATGCCAAAAAGGCATTTTCAATGAAACTTCCCTCAAAAGAAATATTTTCAAATCAAGGGGGGAAATCTAGGGGGCACAATTGACGAGCAAATTAAGCCTTAGTTGTATGATACAGCAGATCAACTATATGAGTTATACAATTTTCTTAAAAAAATTTTACGCCAGACGATACACTGTTGGGGGCATTAGTAGTTTTGAATTCCTATCTTCTATGTTCTCATTAATTCCTAATCCCAGATATTTCTATGTTCTCTATCTTCTCATGTTAAGTTACTTCTCTTCTAAATCTTAGTTTTCCATTCTCTTCGTCTCAAGATGTTAGTGCAGCCTCATCAACATCTCAAGAGCCACGAGTTCCACAGGGACAGCCTTCTTAAAACAGTAAAATAATGATTAGGCTCGGTGTTCAGAAGAAATTTCATATGAAAGTCGGCTCAAACTTGAGAAGAATTTGAATCTGCTACGTAGACCTCGAGCAAGGGGTCACCCACTTTCCAACACCTGCTCCACATCTCCAAACGCATCACGTTCCTCAGAGTATCTTCACGCGTGGCACAGTCCCTGTAGGCCTTGGCACAGTTTTGCCACTTTTGGCACACTTTCACTACGCTTGGCACATGCCCCCTGGTGTGCAAAGTTGCTGAAGGTTGGTAGCCCCTAAGTCTCAAGACTTGTTGAATTGAAGGTTAGGTTGAGCTCGAGTGGCAAGTTAAATCAATCAATCCTGGAACTTAAGTCCCGTCTCTAAATGTGAAAAATGAAGATCATATGAAAAAAAACCCATTAAAATACAGTTTTAAGACGTATACATTAAAGTTTGAGGCATAGAATTATCCTTACATACAGTCAAATCAAAAAGGCAGGAAGAATAGGAGGGGAAAATCTAAGGAATATGGTTTGTAGGGACAGCGACATGTGGTCCATATTTTTTTTTAATTCGCATAATAAATTCAAACACATGGATTTTAAGTCTTCATTTATCTGGTTCTTGAAAGAAATGGATGTGCAACTTTCAAATTGTAACAATACGTCAAAAAGTAATCGTTTTTTTCAAGCTGTACTTGTGAAGGCTAAGTAAAAAATACGTCTAAACACCAACAGATTAAATCATTCGGGCTCACCCAAAACCATACGGTTGAACACAGGGTGAATAAAAATAAATCCAAAAATTTCGTTTCAGCATCTTTACAATCTCAAACAGAATAAGAAACAGAATTAAGCGATCAATAAAAAAGAACAGCAATAAAAATAAGGTATAATAATTAATAGAAACAAAATTAAAAGCAAGATATTCAGCTAAAATGTTCTTCAGCTATATCTTTCTATGCTTGAAACCTTCTTTACTCCATTCTAGGAGCCCAGTGATGATACTACAGATCAGTTTTTATGATCAGACCCTTGTTGATCATTCATAACTTTTCTTTATTAGGTATTTTACTCAGTTTTTTAATGCACCATAAGAAAACATATGGAGCAATAAATAAATATCCTAATTTATGTATTTTGTAAATGTTCGTAAATCCGGCCAATTATTAATCTGAAAACTAACAAGGCAATAGTACAACGGGCCCAATACCTGAAGCAAGTAGTTCTCCATTGCCATATCAGAGTCAGTTGATTCCAGTTCATGATGCTCACTAGAGAGTATGTATTTTTGAATGTGTATTGCCCTAGAGGCTCTTCTACTCATATAAGTGTATTCTACTGTTTGCAGCATCCTACGTAAGCGACATAAAATGATACTTTAATAATAATAATAATAATAATAATGATAATAATAAAAACTTAAAATAAAAGGCTACTGAGGGCAAGATGACCCTCAGTAAGCCTTTGAACGTTTGTTAAACATACTCTTATTATATAGACTGTGGTAATATTCATGGTGATATCAAGCTGAGATACATTGCTCATTTCTTATTTAAGCATGCCTCGTATGTCTGAATTTTGCATCTTTCTAGAATTCTATAAAGTTTCAAATTTCTAATTTTTCTAAGATATTTTTATTTCTTCACTTCTGCTTTGAATATTTTTAGGCATTGAAGTTTTTGGCCTCAGATGTCTCATTATTTTTTTTTTTTTGCTATCTTGTAAAGTGTATGTTCTGTAATATAACACTTAAATTAAACGAGGATGCAGTCCTGAATTCAGTTATCATTAATTATAATTAATGATTTACTATTACTTTTGTTCTGAAATGGCTGAGAACTACAAATCCATTTCATTACATTCATAGTAAACAAAAGGACTAGCATTTTAGTTTGTATTTTATTTTTAATGCAATAAATCAACCAGATTTTCGTATTATCTTGGATTCTGAAATATAAGCAATAATAGATAATCAATAACCATTGATTATCATTTTATTCTGAATCGCACCCCTATCCATTATTCTTGTTATTACTAATAATTGTAAAAAGATTTTTTTTTTCTGCTATGATTTGTAAATGGGATATTTCAGATCTATGTACTTGACAGTAAGTGTTTTAAATGTTTGATTAATTTCCTAGCTGAGAGATAAACATGCCATTCGATGCACCATCCAACGCTCTTCCTAATATAATAATCATCTGCGTTGTAAATTCAGTTTGGAACCCTCAAAGGGTTACAAAGTGAGTTGCGTATGAAAGATTTGTTTCAACTCGATAAGCTAAATTTGACGGTGAATTTGTTAAATATTTAGTTAAATTCCTAGCTGAAAGATAAACATGACGTTTGATGCATCATTCAACTCTCTTAGCCTACAAATAGAATAATCGCTACCGTCGTAAATTCCATTCGTAAAGGGTAAATTCCATTCGTAACCCATTCGTAAAGGCTTCAACATAGTGGAGAAAGAAAACTTGAGGTTTTAGAAAAATCATACCATTCGATTCTAAAATCAATACTCTGTTGATATATGACAGATGAAGTTTTTATAATTAATTGTGATAAAACTCTTGATTTAATTTTAAAAAAATTAGATCTCGTTCTTTTTTGCACTAATCTTGGAAATTCAGTGTAACGTGGCTTATTCGCACTTCAATCTCTGAACAATTGGCAATGTTGGAAATTAGCAAAATTATAAAAGTTAAATTCATATGTTTATAATAGTTGATCCTAATAAAGCCATTGGAGAAGATGAATTTGAAATATCAACTTGGCATTAAATTTTAAGTCGAATCGACTACACAAAAAATTAATTAAGGGTTCCAAATGGACTTTGCAACTGTAACAATTATTGTATTCAGAAATGGTTTCGAATATTTAGCTGAACTGTATTTATATCTTTTGGCTATTGAATTAGTCAAACATTTCCAAAATTTACCAATACGACTTCATTCATTGAATAAATAATTATTTTTAAGACCTACTCTTCAATATCTTCATGAAAATCCTCAATCTCTGTTTCCAGTCCAGCAAGTCTCTCTAATACAGTTGTCTTGTTGAAAGAATTAAGTGATTCCCTCAAAATGGCAACATCTTCATAACCAAGAACGTCACGAACAAATATGGCAAACGCATGGGTGGCCAACTGATGCGTCACTCTATCAGAGGTCTCCAGCATTATCGTCCTCTTCTGATCGCACCAAACTAAGCTTCTTGACATTGATAGAACATCTAAAAGAAAGGATGCCTTACACCTGTTACGAAAATATATGGATTGATAAGAAAAAACTTCTTTTTCCTCATTGTGTGTTTGTAGATGCATTTTAATCAGAATTATGTTGCCACTAGCAAATTTCGAAGCCTTGACAAAAATGTCAAGAGGTCAAATAGAAGAACAGCATTTCAAAGTTAGTTTTTCAAAGGCATAGTTTCTTTGATTGATGTTCACCAAACTAGTGACAATAATAGAACTGAAGAATATCGAGAATTTGACCAATTTGAAAAGTGCCTGGCAAGTTCGGAAAGCACAAAATATCTGAATTATATAGAAATACTCCAAATTTTGACATTTTTTGGCCCAATGGGCCCAAAAGCCCACCTTTACCTTGAGATAAGCCTGTTTTCTATATTACGAAATAGGCCAAAATTTCGATAGATTCGAAAAGTGCCTGACAAGTTTGGAAAGCACAAAGTATCTGGTTTATAAAGAAATAACTCCAAATTTTGACATTTATTGGCCCAATGGGCCCAAAATATGGGCCCTAAAGCCCTCCTTCACCTTTATATAAGCCTGTTTTTTATATTAAGATCTAAGCCGAAAATTTGATAAATTCGAAAAGTGCCTGACAAATTCAACAAATACAAAGCATCGGAAAAACAAAGAAATAGTCCCAAAGCTTGATATATCGGGTGAAATGGGCCCAAAAGGCCTCCTCAACCTAAAATTGGTCTTGCACTGTAGTAGTAAATTAGTGTAAATATTTTATGCTTGTAAATAAGTGTATTTTTTATTTTTTTATTTTTTTTTTACTCAGCGTATTTGTCTCCATTGTTGTAAAATGGACACAAAGTAAATCATCATTACTGTTTTTGTGAGCTTGTTTGCTTGTGAGCTTGTTTGTGAGCTTGTTTCCTTGTTCATTACTGTTTTTGTGAGTTTGTTTGCTTGTGAGTTTGTGACCTTGTTTGTGAGCTTGTTTCCTTGTTCATTACTGTTTTTGTGAGCTTGTTTGCTTGTGAGCTTGTTTGTGAGCTTGTTTCCTTGTTCATTACTGTTTTTGTGAGCTTGTTTGCTTGTGAGCTTGTTTGTGAGCTTGTTTCCTTGTTCATTACAGTTTTTGTGAGCTTGTTTGCTTGTGAGCTTGTGAGCTTGTTTGTGAGCTTGAGCTAGTGAGTTTGTGAGCTTGTTTCATATACCAGCCATTTTACTAACGTGACTTGTCCACACCTAGGCTTGAAATACCATTGACTTCTGATTTGGTACAAGCTTTGTGAGGCTTTTGAACTAAAAGCCGCTCAGTGTTAATTTTTCAAAAGCAACGTCTCTATTGCTGTTGTTTAACAAACAAACAAAAAAAAAATTAACAAAGTAATGATGCTACGACTAAAAGGGGACTAATCGACATGGAGTCAGAACAAATCTGGCTGTAAAGACTCGTTATTAGAGAGAGCAAAGAGTATCGGTAGCTTATAAGAGGAGCAAATGGTACAGGTGTTAACAAAAAAAGTATCAACGCCATCTAGCGTCTGACAACACTAGGTGTGTTTTTTCGAGCTTTGTAGTCGTTTTTCTGTCAGGAACTGAGTTCAGACACTCATTACTACCCCAATTTTACTAATTACACTAATTAAATGAACTATTTTATTATTACACTTAAAAAATGCCAAGTATTTCCACACGCTAGATGGTGTTGATATTTTTTTGTCGAAACTAGTTCTAGTTCCTAACCTGATTAGTTGCCCATACTCTTTGAGAGAGATTTTTAATTTTAGGAGTGGGTCTGAACAAGCCACGTCAAGGAAGTTGCTTTGAAAAGACGGTAATAATAATTCGCTGCCTCACTTAAAGATATGAAAAACGTTTTTTTTTTCACTTAAATTACTAAGAAATCAATAACAAATTTCAACCAATTCCCTATTTTTATAAGCTTTAGCAGTTCCATTGTTTTCCTCTCTGTTTGTGACTTTATTGACTTTTTAGTTTCTTTATACGTTTTAACTGTTTATTGGGTTTTAATATTTTTCACATATTTTAACTTGTGTGTTTTCTTTTCTCTCTGTCCCTCTTTTATATTAATCAGTCTTGTCCAACAAAGATTTGGAAAATTATTCAATGAAAGGTTGTTCGTTCTGTATTGTTATGTGTTTATATATTCCTTAGCCATTTTTCCCCTTCTCCTCAAGATCAAGGCCTTATCCAGGGGGGCTAGGGGCGCTTGAACCGCCCTCCCCCACCCTGAAATGTCTGTCTGACTCGTACGTAACAAAAATGAATATAAACAAATTTTTGATGTGTTTTTAAGTTTTTGTAGCCCCCTCCCTTCCCCCCCAGGAAAAAATCCTGGATTCGGCACTGCCCAAGTTATTAACCCTTTCTCTTTTTTTTCAGTTCTAAATGGGAATTTGGCTCAACTGAGCTTGTCATAGATAATTTTTTGAGATTACTAGGCCTACCTTATCTTAAGTACTTTACCTAAGGGAGGGGGGAGAATTTTTTTCAGGAAGTGAAAATTCTAAACTGTCCACTGGTTGAGGCCTCACAAAATTAAAAAAAAAAAATGAAAAGTGAATTACTTTAGGGTCAATATTGGAACAAGAAGAAGATAAATACTCTAGCGAATCTCAATCTTAGTAATATTAGTATAAACAATAACATCACTACAAACTCTTCGCAGGGTTTAGTTACATCTGTGTCCGTTGGTGATATTTCAGCAAAGGCTAGAACAAAGGAAATAAAACCAAATCTTAGATGATACGTTTATGAAACATTCCCCGATTAAAATCGTTTTCCAAGAATGAAGTTTTTATACAAAAGTTAATGCTTATAATCTAATTTAGAAAATATTAAATTCTGTATAAATGTCCAGTTTCAGAAACTGACTAGTTAACATCGTAAATAATACAAACATTTATTGTCATTTATAATTATTATTTGCATATCATGTATAGATAAAATTTGATTCAAAAAACTTTTTCTACAAAACAAGTTTTTCGAAGAAAAAGTAGAGCTTCATTAAGCCAAGAACGAGCAAAAATAAAGTCAAATAGTCTTCCAAGCGTAAAATGACCACAAGTCATCATCAATAAGTAAATGAGACTCAAAACGAACAGAAATTACAATGAATAGCCAAGTAACACTCAAAACAAGCAAAAAATAACTTAAGTGGGGCTGATAACCCCTATGCTCACTCAAGACCATAACACAATTAGCGCTTTACTGAAAAAAAAAACAATAATAAACAAACAAATGGCCATTAATTGTTCATTTAATTGACATATACAGATATTTATTCCTTAAAAGTCTAAATTTTTTTTATTTATTAAAGTAAGAAAAGTGAAAACATTTCAAACGTATTTTGTTTTCAGTAAAGCACAAATTGTATTCTGGTCTTGAGGAGGGAAGGGAGTTATCAGCCCTACTCATGTTAATTTTTGCTTATTTTGAGTTTGACTTGGCTATTTATTGTAATTTCTATTCGTTTTGAGTTTCATTTATTTATTGATAGTGATTTGACGTAGTTTTAAGCTTGGCAGGTTATTTTACTTTATTTTTGCTCATTCTTGGCTTAATGGAGCTCTTTACTTTTCTTAGATAACTTCGAAGACCACACTGCCTTTCCATGACGAAAGTATAACAGTTCAAAAGAGGGATGAAACCTTTTAATTGACACTGAACAGATATATATATTTTTTTTAACTGGATATTTCGAACACATATACAGTGTTCATCATTGGCAGTGAAACTAAAAAGTTTTATTTTACTGTAATAAAAGTTTGTAATACTAAAAACTGATTTAAAAAACAAAGAAAAAATGAATATGAAAAGTTTTTTCAACTGAAAGGGAGGAGCAGCATTAAAACTTAAAACGTACAGATATTATTACACATATGAGGAGTCACCTCCTCGTAATACCTCGCTCTTTACGCTAAAGTGTTTTTAGTAATTTCAACCATTTATTCCACAGGCTTTGTTATTCAGGGGTCATTATTAAGGAATAGGGACAAAATTCAAGTTTTAGTGTAAAGAGCGAGGTATTGACGAGGGGGTGAACCCCCTCATATTCTTAATAAAAACATGCCAATACAGAATTTCGTTACATAAGCTAATTCGTAAGTTACGCTTATTTTTTACTAATGAAAACGTTCGTAAGAAATTAAAAGTTCTAGTTGCCTTTTTAAGTAATCAACAGCTTGGAGGGCAACTAGGCCTCCTCCCCCGCTCCCTTTTTCTCAAAATTTTCCGATTAAAACTATGAGAAAGCTGTTTAGCCAAAAAAAAAAATATGTGAATTTCGTTTTAATTATTTAGTTTTTCTTCAACATCCCCGTCAACACACGCTGAAAGTCTCGGCCTAATACATACTATCAACCAATCCTTAAGCATTTCTGATGCGTCTGCTTGATAACCCGTGTGGGCATAGTGTATTTCGATTTAGTTCCATACAGCTTCTATATATCGCAAATGTATCGCCTTAAAATGCTTACTTTTAAAAGTATTAGTAGTAGTAGTAGTAGTAGTAGTAGTAGTAGCAGTAGCAGTAGTAGTAGTAGTAGTAGTAGTAGTAGTAGTAGTAGTAGTAGTAGTAGTAGTAGTAGTAGTAGTAGTAGTAGTAGTAGTAGTAGTAGTAGTAGTAGTAGTAGTAGTAGTAGTAGTAGTAGTAGTAGTAGTAGTAGTAGTAGTAGTAGTAGTAGTAGTAGTAGTAGCAGTAGTACTAGTGGTAGTAGCTGCAGTAGAATTAATTGTAGTAGCCTAAGCCTTAGTGGCAGTAGCAGTAATAGAAGTAGTAATTATAGTATGAGTTGAAGCAGAAGCATTAGGATAAAAATATTTTCTTTTGGTTAGTTCGATATCCCTCACAAAAAGCCCTGTTAATTTCAACTTCACACACCTAACTATTCCCAAGATATTGCTCTTATACCCTTTAGTCAACCTGAATACAGAGGGCCTGTTCTGATTCAGTTCATCTTCCCTCCTCAAAATTTCTTGAAAATTTCACCTTCATGGCCTTAGGCATGGTTATAATAGCAGTCACAGTAGTAGCATTGATATTGCTAGTAATAGTATCGAATAGTGGTAGTACTACTAGCAGCAGCATTATTAACCTTTCGCCTTTTGGTAAGTTGAACATCCCAATCATCAAGTCCTGGAAGTTTCAACTTAATACAATTCGTCATTGCTATGATATTACTGATATGTCCTTTTGACAACCTAAATCAAAGGGCATATAAGTAGTAGTACTATTACTACTGCTTCTTGAAATTTTCATCTCATTGCTCTTATCCCTGCGAGTAGTTGCAATGGATGTGCTAGCAGTAGTAGTAGTAGTAATGGTAGTAAATGTAGCAGTAACAGTAGAATTCTACAATAGTGTACACATATTGCCTTTTGGTGACATGATCTTCCCCTTTAAGTAATCTCTGAAAGTTTCAACTGAATACCCCAATCAATTCTTGAGATGTGCTATTTTGCCCATGTGCATGCACATAGCGTCTTTTATTTTAGTTCAAATTTCCCCTTATTAACGAAAATGGAGTAGTATGGTAGAACTGGTGGTGATAATTGTAGTAGTATTGATAGCATGAAAATTTTGCCTTTTTGATCACCTCCCTAATCCTTTCCTAAATTTTCCAAATTAATATGCTCAGTTATTCCTATGTGTTACCCTTTGACAATCCATAAACATCCTCTGAAAGGTTCACCTGAATGCTCTTCGTCTTCTTGGAAATTAAAGTTCAAACATGCATACCTTTCTCAATAGCATATACTATGTGTAATCAATGAACGAATTGCCCAACTTAAAGTCCTTGTCCTAGGACTATGGGGAGGTTGGCATCCCCGATACTGGACCTTTCAACAATGCTGAACAAAATACCTCTCTTAAAATTTCGATCGGATATGATTTGGGGAATGATCGGAGGGCTGATGCTCCTTGATTCACTTTTGACTCTTAAAACACTTAATTACGTTTAAAATGTTTTAGCTTTTTTAACATTACAAAATAAAAAATGTCTAAACTTTAAGGAATAAATATCAGTATACGCATACTAAACTGAAAATCCTCAGCCATTTTTTTCAGTAAAGTGCAAATTATGATCTGGTCTTGAGAGGGTATGGAGGGTATCGAAGACAGAAGATCAAGACCTTTCAACTTCACTGAATAAAATAGCTATCTCAAAATTTTGATATGTTGTGTCTTAGAATTGATGGGCGTGTGGGGTGGAGTGCTTGCTGCCCTCCAATATTTCTTGACAAATAAAAGTAGCACTAGCCCTTTCAATTTTCAGTCGAATGAGCCTTTTTTGAAGTTCCTACGACAAAAAATGGCCATTTCAAAATTTGTATCAGATGTATTTCGGGAAAATACGAGGTTTGGGGTGGGAGTATCTATCCTTGGATCACTTTCAATCTTAAAAAGAATACTAGAATTTCTGATCACCAATCCAATGAGTCCCCTCCAAAGGTTAGTTGCCCTGCAAACAGTTTTGAATATTAAAAAGCGCACTAGCCCTTTCTGTTCCCAATCGAATGAGCTCTTTTCAAATTTTTTACAACAAATGGCCAGATCGGAATTTCTATGAGATGCATTTCAGTAAAGTACGAGGTGTGGGGGTATCCACCCTTGATCACTTTCAATCTTAAAAAGAACACTAGAACTTCTGATTACCAATCCAATGAGCCAACTCCGAAGTTTAAACCATCACCTTTTCTATATAAACCTTGTATTCCCCAAGGGCATAACTCACAGCAATTGCCCTGAGGGCTCTGAGGGGGTTACGCCATAGATAAAATGTCCGGACCTTTCAATCACGTTGAACAAAATGGATATCTCCAAATTTTGATTGGGTGCGTTTGGGGAAATGGTGGGCGTGGGAGAAGGGGTTAGTTGCCCCCCCCCAATCACTTTTGACTGTTAAAAAGGACACTAACCCTTTCAACTTCTAATCAAATGGGCTATTTTCGAAGTTTCTACTATAACAAATGGCAATTTCAAAATTTCTATCAGATGCATTTTAGGAAAATACGAGGTGTTAGGAGGAGGGGTATCCACCCTCAGGTCACTCTGAATCTTAAATAGGGCACTAGAACATCTGATTACCAATCAAATGAACCCCCTCCAAAGTATATACGATCACCCTTTCTTTACATACCTTATATGCCCCCAAGGCATAACTTACAACCCTTGTCTTGAAGTGTCGGTGGGGGGGAGTTATCATCCTCAAAATCACAATTCCTGGGACTTTTAAACACGTTGAACAAAATGGCTATCTCAAAATTTTGATTGGATGTGTTTTAGGGAAACGGTGGGCGCAGGAAGAGGGTCAGTTGCCCTTCGATTACTTTGGACTATTAAAAAGGGAACTAGCTATTTCAATTTCCAATCGAATGAGCCTTTTTGAAGTTTCTACGAAAACAAATAGCCATGTCAAAATTAATATCAGATGCATTTCGGGAACCCATCCCCTGAGGAATCAGGGGGTTTATCCTCAAAAACGAGGTTTTTGGATCTTATTAAAGTTGAACAAAATGGTTATCTAAAAATTTTGATTGGATGTGTTTAGAAAAGTGGTGGGCGTGGGAGGGGGTTAGTTGCCTTCCAACCACTTTTGACCATTAAAAACAGTCCTTTCAATTTCCAACCGAATGAGCCTTTTTCGAAGTTTCTACGACAATAAATGGCTATCTCAAAATTTCCATCAGATACATTTCAGGAAAATACGAGATTTCGGGGGGGGGGCACCCTCTGATCCCTCTGAATCTTAGAAAGGGCAGTAGCACTTCTGATTACCAATCCAACGAACCCCCTTCAAAGTTTATACGATCACCCTTTCTATATATACCTTATTTTCCCTCAGAGAATAACTTACAACCCTTACCCTGAGGGCTCTAGGGGGGAGGGGTTCATCCTCAGAGACAATATTTCCAGACCTTTCAAATATGTTAGACAATATAGCTATCTAAAAATTTTGATTGGAAGTGTTTGGGAAATGGCGGGCGTGGAAGGGGGATCAGTTGTCATCCAATCACTTTCGACTATTAAAAAGTGCAGTAGCCCTTTCAATTTCCATCGAATGACCATTTTCCGAAGTTTCAAGGACAAATAATAGCCATCTCAAAATTTCTACCAGATGTATTTGGGAAAATACGAGGTGCGGGGGAGGTGTCTACCCTCCCATCACTCTGAATCTCAAAAAGCGCACTAAAACTTCTGATTAGCAATCCAATGAGCCCCTTGTGAAGTTTACACGGCCACCCTTTCTATATAAGCCTTTCTATATAGGGCATAGCTTGCAACCCTTGCCTTGAGAACTCTTGGGGAGGGTCATCCTCAAAGACATAATTTCCGGACCTTTCAACTACGTTGAACAAAATGGCTAACTCAAAATTTTGATGGAGTGTGTTTGGGGAAATGGTGGACGTCCAAGGGATGTTTGTTGCCCTTTTAAAAAGGGCACAAGCCCTTCCATTTCCATTCAAATAAGCCCTCTTTGAAGTTTCTATGACAATTCCTTTGATAATAAGTGCCCTAGTATAAAAGAAAAAGAAGAAAATAAATAATACATTGTACCCACATCGCTCTTTGATACAAATGGTACCAGTGGAATATTAGCAATTCGAACAAGACATTTTATCCTTTTCACAGTCCCGCATTTATGTGGAAAATTTACTATAAATTATCGTAGACAGACGTTTTAAGACTTTGACAAAATTAAACATTTTTAACTAAAACATTAAAACATTTTATTGTGAGAAAAAAAACACAAATTTTGAGAATTCCTGCACGCGCGTTTAGCGCTGCAACATATCTAAATATATAGAGTTAGACCATCATACTATTGAGAGTACCAATTCTGACATTATCCTGATTCCAATATTCTCTAACTCACTCGGCCACCTATCTTATGAGCAAGGTCATATCCAAGGGGAGGTCAAGGTTTGAACCCCTCCCCTTGAAATCTTCCTCCGACTCGTTTAGCGCTGCAACATAACTAAATAGATAGAGTTATGGGTGTTTGGATCCTGAGTTCAAACCCGGCAACCCCTGAATGTGGCTTTTATTCTATATTCATCCTTTGTACTACATACGATGAGGGCAGGAGGAAAAAGAAAACACCTGGGAGAACTGAACTTTTTGTAACGCCTCCGTTGACGTGATAATTTTGAGCAGAGATGTTCTTCTTAGAATAAGAAATATCATTACTTTCAAAATAGTCAGGAATGATTAGGAGTCAGAGTAACCCCTTCAAAGGGGGGTTTCCGGAGAGAAACTCCAAAGAGAATATCCAAAAATGCATTGTTAAGCAATTTTCATAAATTTCCCCTGAGATACAATCTAGAGGGCTCAGAGTTGAACTAAAACAAGTAGGCGTACAATTTCGTCACAAAGACTGAATCCCTATCCCCAAAAACGTTTATTCAATAAGTATTCTTACGCTTCAAGTTACGAAAAGACCTCGCTGATTGTTCTTACAATGTTCAAACCGAAAGTTAGGGATTTAGCTGCTTTGAGGATGAGGGCACTTACACATTTATAAAGAACCTATAGACATATCCTTTGTTAAAATGATTCAGCAAACTATTTGACACGGATCTTTATAATTTTATCATGATTGAGAGATCAGACATGCTCATTAAGAGAATTTGATTAATTATTTTAGATTTTGTAACTTTTTGTTGTTTCTTTCTCCTTGGACAAAAAACAAGGTTCTTATGAAAAAAATTCTTATTGCTGATATTACAGTAGAATTGGAAGTACTGCACAGAAAGCTTTCAAATACTGCTTGTGTCGTATTTCTCTGTACCACCGCCTTATCAGGTTATTTCAGTCGTAAGTTGCTTTTTTTTTGTTTCAGTCTTCAGTCTTTGGCTGTTCAACCATCTTAGTCACATTTTCTCGTAAATAGTTTCATTTTCATCTGTTTCTTTGCCTTGACTGTTTTTTTTTCTTTATTTACAATGCTCTTTAGACTTTTTTAAGCTCTCGGGTGTGCAATATATTTTCTTTTTTTTTTATACTTCATAAGGGTCATCTTTGTACACGACGTGATTTAAAAATAAATTACTATCAATATTGGAGATACCTTTAGGTTTGGCCTCCCTTAAAAATCTTATGGTCTTTTGGTAAAATTTTTTGTATTTTTTTTACTTTTTTGCTTTTTTTCCTCCCTAAAAAAACCTCCCCACCCCAAACAGTAATTCTGTTTGTGCTTGCCTGTTTACAGCTTTCAAAAGCAAAAGCGTGTCAAGGATGAACATGTTCAGTGGTAGGGGGTTTCATCAACCTGGCACCATATTCTTATTTTATTTTTTTTAAGAACAAGTCGTTTCAAAAGCCTCTCTGTCCCTGTCCAGTCTTGGTTCCCAGCCCCTTTAAAAAGAATCTGGCCTGCTGGTGGTAGCTGACCTACGAAAGTGTTAGTTTTATTAGGTCGATGATTAACATATATTTTGAATACAAAGTTCATCAAATGGCACCCATAGCATTGGCTGGCCAAACTATATAAATCTGTGATGTAAAAGAAAATAATAGGCTTATTGGTAAATTCATAATCAACGCAAAGTTGACATAGCTGTTGTTGTTGATAAATAACAAATTTAGTTAGCAAAGGCTCTTTAAAATAGCATACGAAAGCATATTTGTCATACATGTAGCCTGTAATCTGTTCCATACCCTGGCATTTTTTCCAGCACTCTATGTCGGGGAGGGGGGATTAGAATAGAGATAAGATGTTAGAAGATTCTGGCCACCATTTTTTTTTTCTGTTTCTTGGTCTAGATAAACATGTCTACAGTTACTCTTTCGTAAAGTGTCACGGCACTTTTTGGGGTCATTTGTTGAATGGAAAAGCTTGGGACCATAATTTAGGCACTGTTATAATCTGAAAGGTCAAAAGTCGTAGCCGTAGGTTTACAATTCTCACTCCTGCATATTCTCCTCCCAGCTCCCTCAGTAAGTAAAAAGTATAAAAGAACAAGCTTTGAGAAAAAACTGGCTAATGAAAAAAAACGTCATTCATTCATTGTGATTTTGATGAAAATAAGTACATTTCTTATGTACACTCTCAAAGATAGCGATGACAACACACTCCTCGGAAGCTTAAGTGACAAAGTGAAAAACTGGCTAATGAAAAAAAACGTCATTCATTCATTGTGATTTTGATGAAAATAAGTAAATTTCTTATGTACACTCTCAAAGATAGCGATGACAACACACTCCTCGGAAGCTTAAGTGACAAATTGAAAAACTGGCTAATGAAAAAAAACGTCATTCATTCATTGTGATTTTGATGAAAATAAGTACATTTCTTATGTACACTCTCAAAGATAGCGATGACAACACACTCCTCGGAAGCTTAAGTGACAAAGTGAAAAACTGGCTAATGAAAAAAAACGTCATTCATTCATTGTGATTTTGATGAAAATAAGTAAATTTCTTATGTACACTCTCAAAGATAGCGATGACAACACACTCCTCGGAAGCTTAAGTGACAAAGTGAAAAACTGGCTAATGAAAAAAAACGTCATTCATTCATTGTGATTTTGATGAAAATAAGTACATTTCTTATGTACACTCTCAAAGATAGCGATGACAACACACTCCTCGGAAGCTTAAGTGACAAAGTGAAAAACTGGCTAATGAAAAAAAACGTCATTCATTCATTGTGATTTTGATGAAAATAAGTACATTTCTTATGTACACTCTCAAAGATAGCGATGACAACATTTGAGTACAAATACTCAAATTTTTGAGTACAATATTTGAGTACAAATCACTAAAAGCTTAAATGAAAATACTCTATTCACTCTTTGGGCCTAACAACTTTTTCAGAGTTTTTATTGTTTGGAAATTTTACTACTTATTTTTAGTTTTAATAACTACAGGAATAATTTATTTCTCTTACCAAAATCATCATACCAGTCGATAAAAATAAAAAACTGAAGCAAATTCAAATACTCTCTTTTTAGGACTGCCAAGTTTTTCTCCTCGGAAGCTTAAGTGACAAAGTTGACATGAAACATGAAAAATGACATGATATCCACATGAAAATACCGTGTTTTGGCATCGAGGAGTCACAAAATCATTTAAAACCGCTGCTTTATAAAATCAATGTCAAGAGTCAAAAGAGACACAATTTTTATATACTTAAGAACAGGGTTGCTCGGGCCCAGGGACCTGTAATCATGGACTTCAATTTCAATATTTGTGTAAAATCTTGCCTTCAATAAGTATAGCATGCTGACCGTTCTTTAAAATCTATGATTATATCCTTTGCTCTAAAATGGTCTATAGTCAGATATAGTCTATAGTCCATATACATTTTTTCAAATATAGTCTATAGTCTATGGTCACATATAGGCCTTGTCCCTGGGGCTCTAGACAATTTTAAGACTAAAATTACAATTAGCCCCTGCGTTTAATCAGTGACTTTGACAACCCTTAAAAACCAACAATGACAGAAATCAAGCGTGGACACTCATTTGTTCACAAAAGACCTGTTTCACAAGGATACCCGGGGCCACAAAAAGCAAGATGAGAAGATTGGGACGCTAGTCACTTTTAGTCCTTAAAAAATGCATATGAGCTTTTAATCTACAAATGAAAAAGCCCTTCCCCAACTAACTACAATCATCTACTTTATATTATTATACCATAAGACACTGATACATTAATACAGACTAAATAATACATGAGAGACATACCAGTCTTTACTATATAAACGTGTCGTGACGTAGGTTAGGGTCATTATAAATAAGTACCTTTTAAAGTCAACAGCAGTTTAATTGCCCACTATAATTATCTAGTCATTGTAACTTCCAGGTACTCTAACGAGATATTTTTATGATTTGTAAAATAGGCGTTAAACCGAAAAGGATAATTTAGGCTTTAAAATGTTTGAATTCTATGCAATTATTTTAAACTAGTTAGCAGTACGGGCGGTTTTGCCGTTTTAATTTCATGATTTAGTGTTCTTAGTAAGCCATCATTTCTTGTTTTCAATTTGTTTTTCATGTTTTCATATGAATTTCGTAATGTTAAATATCACCGTGGGATGACATATGATAGGAGAAATAAAAGTTGCACATTCTACCTCTTTCCCGGATTTGCAGTCTATCTGGGATTGAGCGTTGTTAGAAGTGGAGTCCTCCCACGGGGACTGTAGGGGAGTAAGTCGGCCCTAAAGACATAGTTAATAGGTTTTTCGACTATGATGAATAAATGGCGGTCTCAGAATTTTGTTCCCGGTGACTTTGGGGAAAAAATGAGCGTGGGAGGGGGCCTACTTGCCCTCCAATTTTTTTGGTCACTTAAAAAGAGCACTACAACTTTTAATTTCCTTTAGAATGAGCCCTCTCGCGACATTCTAGGACTACTGAGTCGATACGATCACCCCCTGGAAAAAAAAAAAAAACAAACAAAAAAATACGCATCCGTGATGTCTTCTGGCAAAAATGCAAAAATCCACACTTTAGTAGATAGGAGCTTGAAACTTCTACAATACGGTTTTCTGATACGCTGAATCTGATGGTGTGATTTTCGTTAAGATTGTTTGACTCTTAGGGGGTGTTTCCTCCCTATTTTCTAAATTAAGGCAAATTGTCTCAGGCTGGTGACTTTTGCAGGATAAGACTAGATGAAACTTAATATTTTAAATCAGCAATGTAACTATTGGTAGCAAAGATCCATATTTTAGAGTTTCGGTTACTATTGAGCCGGGTCACTCCTTACTACAGTTCGTTACCACGAACTGTTTGACCAACCATTTTTATAGAAGAAGGAAAACAAATCTTACATAGCCTCTTTTACTAAGCCAACCCTTAAAACAAACTTTATCCCAGTAAACCACCATTCCTTGCTTATTTCCCGATTGTCCTCATGGGTTGTATTGGAGTGATCTCCTACACAAGTTCATAGATCAGTTTCTTATTTGATGCTCGGTTGTCAGTTTTTTCGAGAAGGTATAAGAAGTCACCTCGGAAGCTATCTTGCCATCTCTTTCTAGGTCTTCCTGGTTGGTGGCTACTGTTGACCCTTCCTTCAAAAGTAATCTTTGCCGGGCTTTGTTTTTCCATTCAGTGTATTTAACCTAGCCACCTGAGTTGAGTCGTACTTTCTAGAGGTTTCCGCTTCCAGCTACAGGGTTACAGGGCTGAGACGTTAGCTAAGGTCAAAATTGTGCGAGAATTTGGCAGAAATTCTCGAGAGAAATTCGTGGGAATTCTGGCATAATTCAGCAGAACTATACTTAATAAAGTATTAACTTGCGGTACCCTCCTTTAGCGTCTAATTTAGTCAATCCTATACCAGTCTTTCTACTAAATAAATATATGACGACACAGTTTTAAATGGTGTGCATCCAAAATTTTGTGCCATCCCACCCATGGAATTAGAGACGTCAGCCCAGGATGCATATGTTCTGAACTTTTAGGCCACTCTCTTGAAAGCGATCATATTGGTATTTTAATCCGATGCCACAGGGCGACTCTCAGACGCTCAGGCGGGTGTAGTCGCTTGCCTTCGATCCATTTTGGCCCTTGAAAAGGGTCTAACCTAAGTTAGACGCCTAAGTTAGACGCTCTAAGTTAGACGCCTTGAAAGGCGTCTAACTTAGTCAATCCTATAGCAGTCTTTCTACTAAATAAATATATGATGACGCAGTTTTAAATGGTGTGCATCCAAAATTTTGTGCCATCCCACCCATGGAATTAGAGACGTCAGCCCAGGATGCATATGATCTGAACTTTTAGACCACTCTCTTTAAAGCGATCATATTGGTATTTTAATCCGATGCCACATGGCGACTCTCAGACGATCAGGCGGGTGTAGTCGCTTGCCTTCGATCCATTTTGGCCTTTGAAAAGGGTACTACAACTTTGTTTCAAATAGAATCAGTCCTTCTCAAGCTTTTGACAACAAACCCTTTAATATTCAAACATTGGGAAAAAATGCATGTGAAACACATCGCTTATTATCAATGCGTTGACAATGATATTTGTAAATAATCATTATAATTAATTTTTAATAATTATCATTATAATCATTATAAAATAAATAATCATTATAATTAATAATTAATTTCGCAAAATAATTCTGTTGGTAAACAGAAACTGTTTTTTTAATCAAAGATTATTAGCAACCATTTTTTAAAGATTGCACAAAAAACACCTTTAAACTGCATACAAAACAAAACATGATCAAATATACCCGGTTTCGGTTTGAAAGAATTTTAAAGCTAATCCCATAATAATCTGATAAACATAAAACTCAACGACTATTTGATTTATTTACTTTGTTTGCAAATTTAAATCCCCGTGACTTTCTATGAAGTTTTTTTTTAATCCTATCTAATGATTTAACAAACTCCGAATACGAAAATATTTGACAGGCTTGCAGATTAACATAGTACGTTACTCCAGTAACGAGAATATTTCTTGAATTTAGATTAAATGATAATTATGATAGAAAACAATACGAAACAACTGCGTTATATTTCTGGCTTTGAAGAGTCAACATCTTTTTTTTGTTTAATGACAATGTAATCCTGTCGTTTAAAATGTGCTTTTCTAAATATTCATGCTGGTATATCTTCTTTTAAATACTGTCTATCACTTTCCTTGTTGATCTGGGTTTTTTTTTGCTGTCGTTGTTTTTATTTTGTTTGTTTTGACGCTTTTTACTGTCCTTAAAAAAAACCAAGACTTATAGTATTTACATCAATAAAAGACCTGTTTCCACGTCTTTTAACGTTTCCTTTTGAAATTTGGAGACTTTCTGCTGTCGATGAAACTCTGTCTATTTTGGCTGCTTTGTCTGCTTGGTCTGTTTTCCCTTTTTTGCTATAAAAAATTATCACTGCCATAGCACAGGACACTACAAACCTAAAGTCAAAATGGCGAGGTAAAAATGAAGGTCCAGGATGGGCCAAGTATGACCCGTCTTGAAGGTTGCATTATTATTATTATTATTATTTTAATAAAAGCACTTGCAAGGAAAATCAATGCATCGTAAGGACTGGCACGGGGCATCCATAATTTTTATTCGGTGGGGGAGAACTTCAAAGATTGAATGAAAAGTTCATTTATTGGCAATTTTGTTATGTTTTCACATAACATATGTTATGTGAAATACTGGAAGAATAAAATTACATGCTGGGAAGTATAAAATTACATGGTTTTGGCACCAAATTTAAAAATCATTCCTTTCCTGCTCCAAGGCTGGATTAGAAGATAGGCGTTGTGCTTAGTACCAGATTTATAGCTTAGCGTTTGCCACCCCGTTTTCACGTGATTTTGGTCGAATCTCCAAAAATTTGGGGATAGTGGAAGCACTGAACAGAACACAACTGACGAGCCATAATTAACTAAAGAAAGAAATGATACCGAAGTCTCAACTGCCATTTTTGGGAGACATCTGACAGCTTATAAGTGGCCACGGAATTCCTGTATTGTTTTAAAATATTTTTTTTCTGAAAAAAGGCAGCGCGGTGTCGCACTTGGCACTTTGACAATAAATCACATCAGTCCAGTTTTTGGAAAAAAAACACTCAGTGATGATTTATTGCACCCCCTGGGATTTTGCACCCTTAAGCCCGGACCTAGTGGGCCTATTGGTAAATCCTGGCCTGATTGTGGTGGGGAAAGATATTAAATAGCGTGGAAAACAGTTTGGTCTATATTCTTTTCCTAAAAATAAAGAGCTACTTCTGCTGCGGAATAGTCAATGGGTCTCCAACATTTTTGAAATGGAAAATTTAAGTTTGAAGGTAAAACTTGACAAATGATAACTTTCAAAAATCTTTAATATAATAAGATAAATTCCAGTTTTTAAATTCATGGAATGTCATTAACGGTCACACTAGATCATGTACGGTCGCAGCAAATCCGATAGACAGTTGTGTTAACTCATGATAATTTGAAGAAAATCCAGATCCCCCCCCCCCCTATGTAAGTTCTTTAGCTTAGTGCTCAAATATATTCAAAGACATCCTTCATAATAAAACAAACAAAGGAACAAAAAGATCCATTGACGAAAAAGCCATTCAGCAGTTCATGCATATTTACAACCTTTCTTCTTAATGTTTCGAGATTAAGGAATCTAGAATGAAAAGGCTTATTTATTCATATTGGCTCCAAACAGCCAAATTCCAGTTCAAACCGTTTTTAAAGTGAATCAGTAAACACAACGCTTGGACTTGACAACAAACTACATTTTTTTGCATTCTAGAGGCTTTTAGGAAAGCCTTCGTCAGAATTCATGGCGAAGGGGGAATGTAATCAGGCACGTACACAGAGGGACCTCGTGGCTTAAGTTTTCCCTCCGAATAATAAATTTTTTATACAGCGATTTTCCATTATTATGTAGCAATGTGATTTTCATTTGTCTAAAGACCAGCAATAACAAAAAAAAGGAAAGAAAATTACCATAATGAGTATTTAATATGCAGTGTTTACACTACATAATTAATGTACTGACTTCATATATGTTGACTGTTTAAAAATGTACTGATGTTAGGCTAAATCCCATAAGTATCTGCAATTTTGGGTCTATTAAAGTTATAAAAGAGAAAATATTTAAAATGTATTTAATTTTCAGTAAAGCATTTCTATGAAATGCTTTATATAGCCTCTTTTAATGCTTTATTATGTAGCATAATGCTTTATTATGTAGCAATGTGATTTTCATTTGTCTAAAGACCAGCAATAACAAAAAAAAGGAAAGAAAATTACCATAATGAGTATTTAATACGCAGTGTTTACACTACATAATTAATGTACTGACTTCATATATGTTGACTGTTTAAAAATGTACTGATGTTAGGCAAAATCCCATAAGTATCTGCAATTTTGGGTCTATTAAAGTTATAAAAGAGAAAATATTTAAATAATTAAAATTTATTTAATTTTTAATTTTAATTTTTTAAAATTAAAATTTTTTAAAATTAAAATTAATAATTTTAAAAATTTTTTTAAAATTAAAAATTTTAATTTTAATTTTAATTTTTTAATTTTTAATTTTTAAATTTAATTTATTTAATTTTAAAATTTAATAATTAAAATTTAAAATATTTAAATTTTCAGTAAAGCACGAATGACGCTCTGGCCTTTAGAAGGCTTAGAGAACAACATTCTGGAAGGCTCTGGGGGACGCTCTAGAACATTAGTCCTACTCATGTTTGTGGTAATTTATGCTTTTCTTGGTTTGACTTGATTATTTCTTGATATTGGTTTCTGTCAATTTTAAGTTTTAATTTTTATTTGACTTCATTTCTCTTCGTCATTACTTTGATGTAGGTCTTGACTTTTCTTTGAAAAACTGTGTTTTTGGAAAAATATTTTTAAATTAATTTCTTCTCGTTTTAATTGACATTGTTTGTTTCTTTATTAACTAATAAAAGAAATATTTGCTAAGTTTTTGTTCGTATTTCTGCTTCAAAATTAAAGATTTTTAAGGGAGAGAATATAGGGAGAATATTATTTAAAAAATATGGATTGAAAGTCTGCATACTTTTGGTCTTAGAATTGGCTAAAGCCATCCTGACCCACGTTCTGTTATAAGACCTTGAATATGGACGAATAGTGATTGAGCATTGTATTATAAGAATCTTATTGTACTTTATTTTGATTTAACTGCCGGCACTTGATTTTGGTTTAGCTTCTTATTGCACTTGATTTTTACTTAACTGCCGTCCTGTTATTAATTTTTTTAATGAATATATTTTTAGCTCATTAATTGAAAAAAACTTTAAAATTGT